>NC_079456.1:19894882-20194882 GCF_903798145.1 Danio aesculapii | reverse complement strand
AGATCAAAAAATGCTAATCGTTTTGATGTCAAAACAATGACGTTCATTTGACGTTCAAACATTGTTGCACTTTTGACCACCAAAATAACAGCTGAAAAAATATGTATTCATCTTAAAGCTTAAATTACAAATTTAATGCATGTAAACTATCTAAAATTGGCGTCAAAGTCAATTACAAAATCGACCGTCATGTAATCAATTTTGACATGTTTTTTGACGCTAGTGTTTTTATTTGCATTGCTGACATGCTTTTTTATAGTGTTATTTTGACATCAATGTGCCCCTCGGAGTCCATCTGAAATCAGAATTTATTATATTATTTGGCTGGGGGACATTGTTATTAAAAAAAGTCTGAGCATTTACTTCTGCATTTGGAGCGGCAGTCCTATTCTGTTGATGTCAGTTTGACGGTTTCAGCCACAATATTTTTAACCATGCCCCTCTTAACATTAGTTTGCTACAAGGGAATGATGTGCAAAAAAAAAACCCCACCCCCTACTCAATATTCTGTTTCAGTTAGAAGTACAGCAACATGCTGAAATAAAAGTCAGAGCAACTTCACTCTGACTTTAGGATGTTGGCCAAGACAATCCGAGATTGTCATTTCCACCTGGTTTTAATGTGTGTGCAGATGTGTGTCTTCTGTTTGGCTTCTGTTGAAACTCTTGTTCCTTATTTCATCATGCTCTACGTGATTGTTTGCTGGAGTGCTCAGGGTGACAAAAGGACGATTGAATGAGCAAAATCATGTTACACGGCTAATGAGTGAATAAGCAAGTGAATAAAAAAGATGTGGCTGGCATCGTTTTTGATCATATTTCATCTGTTTTGGTACAAAGCATTGAATTATGAATACCTTGGTTTTTGTGCAAATCTCATGGAAATCACATGTTTGTTTAGTAAGTGGAAAGTGGGGGGTCTTTTGGGGCTATTTCAACAGGTGGAAGCAATTTGATCGAATGCATTTTTGACTATGAAAGTAGAGTTGCACAACCATTGGGGGGTGGGGGAGGAGGGTGTTGGTGACAATGCAATATTTAGTTTTTTAGTAGTTTACCAGATGATTTGAATTAATCTATTTAAATGTAATTAATAATTAATATAGAATGATTGGGTGATTTTGTAGGACAATGGGGTTTCAAACTTGAGGTACTAGGGGGTCTTGGAAATGTTAAAAGCATAAAAAATGCTAAATTAAAATTGAATTAAGAAATAATAAAATGTAAATAGATTAAATAAATAACCAAGCTTTTTGACATTCAAAAATATGAATATGATTATAAAGTACATATACAACTTTATACATTTAATCAAATATTTCTTACATTTTAGCTAATTTTAAATGTCACTATATAATTTTGGGGCAGCACGGTGGTGCAGTGGGGAGCACAATTGCCTCGCAGCAAGAAGGTCGCTGGTTCGAGCCCCGGCTGTGTCAGTTGGCATTTCTGTGTGAAGTTTGCATGTTCCCTGTGTTCACGTAGGTTTCCTCCGAGTGCTCCGTTTTCCCCCACAATTCCAAAAACATGTGGTATAGGTGAATTGGGTAAGCTAAATTGTCCGTAGTGTCTGTGTGTGAATGAGTATCGATGTTTTCCAGTGATGGGTTGCAGCTAGAAGGGAATCCGCTGCGTAAAACATATGCTGGATAAGTTGGTGGTTTATTCCGCTGTGGCGACCCCGGATTAATTAAGGGACTAAGTCGAAAGGAAATGAATGAATGAATGAATAAACATAATTTCGAAATGTATCATTTGAACCTAGTTGAAATAATAATATAATAACATAGTATATGTTTTTTTCAAGTTGCAATTGAATTTAAGATTCAGGCTAGCTATAATACCTCTGTGTTAACCTGACCATAAACCAGGGGCATTGTAGACATAAAGCTCTACTGAGGCACACACCCCCATATATATATATATATATATATATATATATATATATATATATATATATATATATATATATATATATATATATATATACAAATAAATACATACAAATAAAATTCTAAACAAATATTTACTATAAATAAAAGTATTATTGTTATTATACAATTATTATTCTAAATAATCTTAAATGTTACATTGAAAACAATGTTAAGGCACAACTTAAGTGATATGCTAAGATCATTTAAGAAATCTTTTGCATGAATATTAATTTCATTTGAATGAAATTTTATTGAAAATTCAATAGAATACAAAAAATATGTCAGTTTGCTTTTTTATTTAAACTATATTGCTTTCACCAGCGTTGGTTCAGTTGCACATAGAGAATAAAGTCTTTATTTCGGAATTACCACTCTTAATAAATACACTTGCATGTGAAGTAAATCATATCTCAAAGCATTTACTGGGGCACTGGCGATTTTTACTGGGGCACGTGCCCCAGTAAATTGGGTCTAGCGATGCCCCGGCCATAAACTAAGCAAACTCACATTTGATGCAAATTTGTTTCTTTATTTATTATTTTCATAATGAAATTCCCATTTAAGTATCTTAAATGAATTAAAAGATTTCCTACTGTGATTCACTTACACGAGTTGTCCTTGGCCAGTATCTTCAGGCATGGAGCTTTTTATAATTTCATGTTAACATCCAAGATTTCAGCTCGAAGAAAGCATTATCTATAAACACAACCAATTACCACAGACTAAACACAAAAGCTGATGACAGCATCTCACATTGCTTTGGTTTTCAGGTCAACCGTAGCTTTAGTCTCAGCCTATCTCCACCCTCCAGAGTTTGGTAGAAACTCTGTCTGCTTCTTCCCATTAAACCAAGCCTCTAAGCAGGACAGCTTAGCGCTATCACCTCAGGCCTACCCTACCATTTCCAACACGGGGTTGAACCCAATTATCCCCCAAATTAAAATGAACAGACTTGGCACGGGGAACAATTACTGCTGCGACTCCATTCCGCAAGCTAAATGGGCCAAGCAAAAGCAGTCCCTGTTTGCCCGTCCTGGCCGAGGCCCAAAAGTCTGAGTGCTATTTGGGCTGTGCTTACAATAGTAATGTATGCAGGTAATGGCTAGGTTAGGGGTGACGCCAGTCGTTTGATTCGTGCTGTTTTTCTTTGCTTCAGAAGACAGGAAGCTGTTCGTCGGGATGCTGAACAAACAGCAGACGGAGGAGGACGTGTACCGTCTTTTTGAGCCCTACGGAGTCATCGAGGAGTGCACTGTGCTTAGAGGTCCCGACGGAAATAGCAAAGGTGGGTAGCCTCACTTATTATGGCATGATGATGATGATATATTAATAGTCAATCTGTCATTGGGAATTTGTTAATGTTGTTGTTTTTAAAACAAAATTTTGTTTAAAAACACTGTTATGTTGACTGAGGATGCGTTTATTTGATAGAATACACTGTAAAAATGTGAACTATTAGTGCAATCTACAGAGGCATTCACATGACCCCATTTTTTACTATAAACAAACAAACAAACAAACAAAAATGTTTGTTTATTTACATGACAACAGCATATTTGGCAGACCTGAAAACAAACTTTTAAAACACGCCTTTTTTGTTTGTTTTTTTATAATTATCGCCACTGTGTTATTATTTTAGACTGTTGTAATATATAAATATATAAATATATATATATATATATATATATATATATATATATATATATATATATATATATATATATATATATATATATATATATATATATACAATTTTATTTATTTATTTATTTTTTACTGTATTTTTATCAAATAAATGTAGCCTTTGGAAGCAGATGACATTTCTTCCAATTATTTTAACAAAAATAAATGAATCAATAAACTAATAAATAAATATTGTACAACGTTACCTGAAGTGGGTGTTAATAAGTCTGTCATGAAACCTTTCATAATCATGTTGTAATGGAAGAGTGTTGGTTAAAGAAGTTTCACGTGCACTTTATTAAACAGAGAATGGTCAGACAGGTAATGGTAAAAACAGGAGCAAAAAGTAGTAATCCAAAATATGTAGTCAAAAACAGGCGAATGGTCAGGACAGGTGGTGAAATCAACAGAAACAATAACACAGCTAGACAGGACAAAACAGGGCAAGAAAAAACAAGAAAACGCTTTGTGGTGTTACAATAACAAGACACAAAGAAGCGTGTGTGTGTGTGTGTGTGGTGTGTGTTTATAGTCCTGGTAATCAGTGAAAATGAGTTTCAGCTGAATGTATGAGTGAGTGTCTGGATTATTGACAGCTGTAGCGGGTGTAAATTGGCGCAAGATTATGGTAGTTGTAGTTTATGTGGTGGCAGACACACGTCATTAATATGAATGAACTTTTAAGGATGCTTATGACAATCTATCATTATCAGTTATATCATTTTAAATGCAAAAGTGGCAGTGTTTAAAATGTCTTTGTTAACAACTTTTCAACATAACTGGTCATAAATCTGTGATTGTCATGAGGCCATTATAATTGTGTCATGAATGTTATAAATGTCATTAATATTTCTCTTGACCTCAGCTGTAGTGGTACAAACTAATATGTATAATATTAATGATCCTGTTATAAAATTATTTGACACTGAGTATTGACATATTTAATGAGAAAATTTATTGACAAATTCAGTTTGTTCCACTAAAAAAGGTGTTCAGAAAAATATTCATGAGTTATAAAGACATCATGGCACTCATGTTTATGACAGATTTATGACAAGTTATGTTTTCATGGAAAAGTCAAATTGTCAATGCAACGACATCTTAAACAATGTCATGTTTGCATTTAAAATCACAAAACTGAGTGAATGACATTTAATGACCGTTGTCATAAACATACATAAAATCTCCTTCATTTTCATAAAATGTGCCGATTCATGATTATAAAGGTGTCGTGTTACACCTATGAACGCCCTCTGTACTGTATTTTCTGTAAAATACATTGTATTTTTTTTTCAAGAAAAGAAAAACCAACAGGTCACACGATGTGTAAGCCATATCTTATACTGTAAGTCATTATAATATATAGCTACTAGTAGCAATGTTAGAAACATAAACATGGAATTAAGTACCTCTCACTCCACAACAAGTCCTTTAAATGTACATGAACATGGGAATTTTTTTTTTTTAATGGGAATGAAAAATTTAAGTATAAAATAAACAGAAATTATGATGACCTTCAGTATAAACAACCCTTTATATTCAAAATAAATATTAAGCCTAAAAGCATTTTTATGTGAAACTCTGGGAAACACACTAAAAAAATAGCTGCATTCAGGCTATGTTATAACTATAAAATAACAGTTTATTCCTTAACTATAAACATTTCTTCTAAATTTCAAATAAATGTTTTTTTATTCTTCTTTTTTTCAGAATTGGTTAAAATTACAAATGTTTTCATTTCTTGAGGTTAAAAATCAGGATGTTCCACCAAATATTTATTTCTTAACCCTTCTAATACAACAAACAAACAAAAAACATTGTTATTGTGTTGTTTAAAAATAAATATATGCTCAGCGGCCATTTTATAAGGTGGAAGAAAGGTGATTTAAGTGACTTTGAACGTGGCATGGTTGTTGGTGCCAGACAGGCTGATCTGAGAATTTCAAAAACTGCTGATCTACTAAGATTTTCACGCACAACCATCTCTAGGGTTTACAGAGAATGGTCAGAAAAAAAGAAAATATCCAGTGAGCGGCAGTTCTCTGGGCGCAAATGCCTTGTGGTGTGGGGCATATTTTCTTGGCACCCTTTTGGCCCATTAGTACCAATTGAGCATCGTGTCAACGCCACAGCCAACCTGAGTATTTTTGCTGACCATGTCCATCTCTTTGTGACCACAGTGTACCCATCTTCTGATGGCTACTTCCAGCAGAATAACACGCCATGTCATAAAGCATGAATCATCTCAGACTGGTTTCTTGAACATGACAATGAGTTTACTGTACTTAAATGGCCTCCACAGTCACCAGAACTCAATCCAATAAAGCATCTTCGAGATGTGGTGGAACAAAAGATTTGCAGGAGATTTTTCATGAATGTGCAGCCGACAAATCTGCAGCAACTGCATGATGCTATCATGTCAATATGGACCAAAAATCTCAGAGGAATATTTCCAGTAGCTTGTTGAATCTATGCCACAAAGGATTGAGACAGTTCTTAAGGCAAAAGGGGGTCCAACCTGGTACTAGTAAGGTGTACCTAATAAAGTGGCCGGTTAGTTTATATGTCTAAATATAAAATATATAAATATACGTCAAAAAATATGGCACCTTTTTAACATTTTAAGCTCTAAATGACAACATTTTTATTTTAAATTTAGAAGAAATGCAATCAGTATCACAAAATCTGATGTGGCTATAAATCATAAATCCAGAGAAGCTGAATATTTTCTCATTTTTCCCCAACATAACTGTACAAAATCCTCAATCAATTTCTGGCAGACGAAATCAAGTTCCTCCCTCCGTTATTCTTCTCTTTGTGTACTCTACTAAATACAAAAACTTAGCGTTGACATTTCGCTCGGTCCAAAAACCAACAATTTGTCACTCATTGAACACAGAAGACTCTTCGGAGACGCAGAAAAAGCACACATCTGAGCGCTCAACTTTATATAGACTCCATTGTTTGGCCAGCGAGGCCGCAGGGACAGTGGTAGACACTAATACAGCCTGGCATTTGGAAAAGCACAGTGGGAGTCGCCGTTCTTCCCTCGCCAGTCGCACACAAATTGCTGGAGGATTATTTCTGCTACTTAGGGGGGCCGATCGGTGAATATATCCAGTCTTACGGAACAGACCAAAGAAGATAGACGTCACTAACGGTTTACACTAACGGTTTACTCTAACAGTATGAAGGTTGTGATATTGTGCATTTGCTGCATTGATGAAAAATACAGTAAAATTGTGAAATATTTTTAGAATTTTAAATACATATTCTTGTTAAAATGTCAGTTATTCCTCTGGTTTAGTCATTTTCACTACTGAGATAAAGGTTGTGGCCAGAAATGTAAAAAAAGAAGCATATTCTGCATTTATTAGATCAACAATATAGTGAAATCTGTAAAATTCCTGAAAATTTAGAATGTAAAATACATTTTCTTGCTGAATTAATTTTAAAAAGTCATTTATTCCTGTGGTTTTTAAAGGTTGTGGTCCATTTTTTTTTATAAATAAGCATATTCTGCATTTATTTGATCATAATTACAGTAAAACTGTAATATTTTGAAAATTTTGAATTTTTTTTAGAATTTTACTTGCTGAATGTTGTTGAAAATGCTATTTATTCCTGATTTAGTCATTTAAACTACCGTGATAAAGGTTGTGACATTCTGCATATTTGGCATTTATTTAATAATGAAATTATACAGTAAAATCTGTAAAACTGTTAAATATTTTTAGAATTTAAAATAATTTTTCTTTCTGAATGTAGTTTAAAATGTCATTTACCTGTCATTTTACTGCTGAATCCAGTAAAAACATAAATTTGCTTGCTGAATTAAATTTAATGTCATTTATTTCTGTGATTTAGTCAGAACTGCAGTACATGTTGTAATCAGGATGTATTTATATTATAAAAAATATGTAAAATTTTAAATAACTGTTCTTGCTGGATGTCGTTTAGAATGTAATTAAGGGAGCTTTCACACTTAGATGTTAGTTTCGGAACCTGGTGCATTTGCCTGCTTAGCACGGTTTGTTTGGCATTTGTGATTCCAGCAATCGCGCTCTGTTCCATGCCAAAACAATCGGTCTGTGATCACCTGAATGAGGTGGTCCCGGCTCGACTGAAGCAAACTCTAGAGTGGATCAATACAATCCAACAGACTAAAGAACCAAGCTATATCACAGTTCATTATGGTTACAGTATGTAATAGGCAGAGGTGGAAAGAGTAATAAAATCTTCTACTCAAGTAAAAGTTCTGTTACTTCCCAAAAAATGTTTTACTTAAGTAAAAGTAAAGTTGCATCTCTATAAATCTACTCAAGTAAAAGTAAAAATTACCTCATTAAAATGTACTCATGAGTAAAGAATAAAGACTAACTAGTTCTCAAAATCTCCAATTAGTCATTTTATTTGAATAAACTTTAAAAATTAAAGACCAAAAACAAACAATTTAATAATTATTTAAAATATTTTACAGATTATCCTATTTAACAATTTAAACAAGTTCACAAATTCTAATGCAACATCTGCTATCTAAGCTCAGTTGTGCATATAGACAATTTTGCTCCCCGTTAATGTCCAATCCTTGTGCTAACGAACATTAGCAATGTTACGAACACCGTTGGGCAAGTTACTTCCAAAATGTAATACATTATATTTTCCTAGTTACTGTCGTCTCAGAAATGTGTTACACTTCTTTTGTATTACTTTTTCAATAGTTCTGTTTTCAAATACATTTAGCTATTAATTGTAATTATTCAAAGAGATTTGCGATCAGTTGCGCGCTGCTCATGTTCTGCGTTATGCGCTGCTCAATCGCTGCTCCAGCTCTCCTTGTGCGTGCGATTAAAAAGAAGTCTCACCACATCCATCGCGGATCATATCATGTGCGTGCTGCTTTATTTTCGCACAGTAATGATCTTTATATCACGGATCAAGTGTAGGGAAGTGTTTCAAACAACACGCGCAAGCCGCTGTTGCGTCATCCCAACATGACGAACTGTTTCGGCTGCGTTGTTTCAGTGATAAAAATCTTTTCTGATATATATATTTATGTATCGCAGGAAAAAAACAAATACTATGGAAGTCAATAGATACAGCTTTCCAGCATTCCTAAAAATATCTTCTTTTGTGTTCAACCTAAGAAAGGGAATCAAACATTGTTTATTCAAACAAGGTTTATAGTCTAACAAGTGCAAACATTACATGAATAAATTAAACAGCGGATTGGAGATACTTTTATACTAAGCATTCGAAACTTTCCAAGTGTTATTTATTTATTTCCTGCATCATAAAGTTCCATATTACGCCTTTAAGGGCACAGGCTAAAATTAATAATGAGCCACATACAGTAGCTTACCTTGTCATTGCTGTGGTTGACAGGCATTTTGTTGATAAACTTTCTAAAATACGGCGATAAATCCAACTCCAGCTACAGTAAATAGTCAAATTCGCAGATTTTTTTCGTACTCTGCCGCTGCAGTGACGTGGTTTCCAGGCGCAATTTTTTTCTTTTTCTTTTTCAGTTGCGTTACTTTATATATTTTTTTTACTCAGTAACAGATATGATTTAAAATGTAGCGAAGTACAATACTTTAGGCAAATCATACTGTAAAATTACAGATTTTAAACACTCTAAAAAGTACAAATTCACAAAATACTACTCAAGTACAGTAACGTGAGTAAATGTAATGTTACTTTCCACCTCTGGTAATAGGCATAAATGGCTATATGAAGAGAGAATGATGAGTAGGGCAGGATGTCATTCATACCAGTAAATGTGCGTTTCATGTCAAATATGAAAGTGAAGGCATGCTGAAATATTACCGAGAGCTGTTTATCCGTTAGGAAAATTGACCTTAACTGCAGTCTTGGTTTATCTGTTATTTCTCTCTATAATATGTAAAGCCTTTAATGTGTCATCATTCACAATTAAAGTGCAGCTTTTCAGTTATAATGTCTTATTGCTCATCGTCATAAATTAAAATAAGGACCATGGAACTCAACCAATGTGAGGTGAGTTTACTTGCACGTGACTTGTTTTAGCTGTTTTGGTCCTTTTAGAAACTTTGCTATGTGAAAGAGAGCCGCAAAAAGAATAAAGAGCAACACTGTAACAATTTTAATCCCTGTTTCGGAACAAAACAATCGATCTACAGGTGTGAAATCACCCTTGTCTTCTGTGTGCCATGTTTGTTCAAAAATCATTATAAAATAATGATCTGCTGCTCAGGGAACATTTACTGAACACACAAAATGGTTAAATTGAAAGTAAAAACATTTATAATGTGAACGAAATACATTTGATTTCAAATAAATGTTGTTTAAATCATGAAATCAAACAAAATAAAGTAAAACGTTTCACACATGTTGATGTTTTCAGCACTGATAATTATAAGAATCACTATTTAAGATTGGATACACTGTAAAAACTAAATCCGTAAAATTCACGGTAAAAAAACGGCAGCTGTGGTTGCCAGTATTTTACTGTTAAAAATACAGTACAAACCGTAAAAGTAATTTTTCATTTTTACAGTAAACTACTGTATTTCATTAATTTATAGAGGTAATATGTCTTTCTTTTGTATTACCAATATCTACACATCTTTTGTTACACAGATAAACACGTTAACACAGCCATATGCAGGTGGTGATGTGAAAGTTACGTAATCACTAACAACTTTTCCCACAAGCAGAAAAGTGAATCAGTGTATAGAAGGTGCTCAGTGTCATTAGCCGCGTTTCCACTATCGCTCCTAAAGCGAGGGAGCCAGGGCGAGCCAAGGCCAGTCGTGTTTCCACTATCACTTCCGGGGCGTAATCGGGCCAAAGCGGGGCTTCCTTGGGGCCAGCGTCCGGCCTTTTTCGGCCGGCCGAATACCTTGGGCCAAGGAGGGCCAACTGGGGCTTCGGGGCGGGGTTACGTACAAAGGCGGAGTTTTCCTGTCAGGTAAAGAGGAGACAAGATGCTTTCTTCCCTTACATTTGTTTTGCTATCGTCGTTCTCGTCGCTCGGCTGCTCTTTTGCGCCTTGCAGCCAAAATCTGTGTTCGAAGTATGCCGCCGAACTCGAATGTCCTTATCCAGGGATCGCTGTCTGGCCTTACACCAACAGACCACAAACAGTAAAAAAGCAATCGCTTCGGTGTTCTCCATCTTCCAGCTCTCGTAGTGATGCCAGGTTGTGTTTGTGGTTATAATTTGAGTTTTTTGTTCCCGCTGAAGTGGGCGGGTTGTGTGACGGGTTGTGTGACGTTTGATTCGGGGGACGTTCTGGGGGCGGTGTTTGCGTGACGCGCTGCGAGCAACTAGCCCGACAGTGGAAACGCGACATGATTTCGGCCTCATTTCTCAACCTCCCGGACTATTGGCCCGACCTGGCCCGATTAAAGCCCTGGCTCGCACTGGCCCGATAGTGGAAATGCGGCTATTCACACAGCTACTAAACACCACTATGGTAACACACATAACATTAAAGTCATGAAATAAACATTGTTTATCAACATTAGATGTAACATAAATCTCTAATGTACATAACTGGTGGGGAAACAACTAAAAAGATCCATAGTAATGTCAACAAAAAGTGAAAAAACTGATGTGTCTTGCAGGGAATTCTGGGAAAGTCAATTTACAGTTATTCAGCGTATATATTAAGGAAACATACTGTTAACCAGGTTACGGATTTTTACGGTTGCATTTTTACAGTTTTTTACCGTTGAAATCACTGCTATTTTTTACAGTGTACCGATAATAATCAATCTTAACAGAACAGCAAATCAGCATATTAGTAACATTTGCGATCACTTCTGATCACAAGATTTAAGGATCACTTAAGCCTAGAGAAGCTAAAAGAAATCAGTTTTGGATCACAAGGATAGAAAATGACATTTTAAGCTACATTAATTAAGAAAACAGTTCTTTTAAATTACAATAAAATTTCAAAACATCTACCGTATTATAAATCAAAATAAACGCAATCTCAGTGACTTCTTTCAAAATCATTTTAAAACTTTAATCTTAGCTCCTAGTGTGTATTAATGAAAAAATGACTATAAAGAACACATTACGCTCATAAATATAAGCCACATTAACACAAACCCTCAATATTTTATCAGTTTCTTCAACGGTTTGCAACCCGACTGCTCTCAAATCCCAAATGGCACGATGAATATCAGCAGCGACGCTTAAAAACGTTATCAATTATCCCGTATTTAGTGTTTTTGTTTGCATAGATGGGCATGTGGCAGTAAATAGCCCGCTTTTGAGTCTCTAGAGGAATGGTTTGCTTACATTGGAGGGTTTTCTGCCTGTCTCTAGTGTTTTAATGTGCTTTTCTACACTGTGGTTAAAGGGTTTCTATGTGTGTGTGTGTGTTTTTCCATCAGGCTGTGCTTTTGTAAAGTTCTCCACACATGCTGAAGCTCAGTCCGCAATCAGCGCTCTGCACGGCAGTCAAACCATGCCTGTGAGTACACACTCCTCCAAAACACACAAACACTCTGAAAAACAACAAAAAACCCTCTTATTTTCTGGCCTTCTGGCTTTTCTTTCTTTGCTGTTCTTCTGACAGACGGCAGCTGCAGTGACTTTTATACATGCGTTTGAATTGCTTTTAGGGTCACTGCATTACTGGAAGGGTCATGTAAAAAGAAATCTTGTTCATGGTTCATAGAAAATGCTATCTTTGTAAAGTTTCATTTTAAAGTGTCAATCTGTTGACTTCAGCAAACTATTTCTACAGATATTATTGATTGATTGATTGATTGATTGATTGATTGATTGATTGATTGATTGATTGATTGATTTTTGGTCACCTTTTTTCCATCAGGTAATATACAGTTGCAGTCAGAATTATTACCCCCCCCCCCCCCCCTGTTTAGTTTTCCCCAATTTCTGTTGAACGGAGAGATTTTTTCAACACATTTCTAAACATCATAGTTTTAATAACTCATTTCTAATAACTGATTTAATTTATCTTTGCCATGATGACAGTAAATAATATTTGACTAGATATATTTTAAGACACTTCTATACAGCTTAAAGTGACCTTAAAATGCTTAACTAGGTTAATTAAATTAACTAGGCAGGTTAGGGTAATTAGGCAAGTTATTGTGTAACGATGGTTTGTTCTGTAAACTATCAAAAATAGCTTAAAGGGGCTAATAATTTTGACCTTAAAATGTTTTTTTTTTTCTTAATAAAAACTGCTTTTATTCTATCCAAAATAAAACAAACAAGACTTTCTCCAGAAGAAAAAATATTATCAGACATACGGTGAAAATTTCCTTGCTCTGTTAAACATCATCAAGAAAAAAAAGTCATTATATATATATTATAAAAAAGTCAATATATATATATAAGCCCCCCTGAATTATTAGCTCCCTTGTTAATTTTTTTCCCCAATTTCTCTTTAACGGACAGAAAAAAATTCAATACATTTCTGTACATAATAGTTTTAATAACTCATTTCTAATAACTGATTTATTTTATCTTTGCCATGATGACAGTACATAATATTTTACTAGATATTTTTCAAGACACTTCTATACAGCCTAAAGTGACATTTAAAGGCTTAACTAGGTTAACTAGGCAGGTTAGGGTAATTAGGCAAGTTAATGTATAACAATGGTTTGTTCTGTAAGCAAAATATTGCTTAAAGGGGCTAATAATATTTACCTTAAAATGTTTTTTTTTTTTCATTAAAAACTTTTATTGTAGCCGAAATAAAACAAATAGGACTTTCTCCAGTAGAAGAAATATTATCAGACATACTGTGAAAAATTCTTTGCTCTGTTAAACATCATTTGGGAAATATTTAAAAAAGAAAAAAAAAATTCAAAAGGGGGCTAATAATTCTGACTTCCCCTGTGTATATGTATATATTCCCCTGTGTATATACTTACATTTCAATCTAGGTAGCTTAGAAGGTGTAATGTTAGACTTTATAACTCCAATAACAATAACTGCCAAATACTTTGCAGCTGAATGAAGGCAAACCAGGCAATTAAATTGATTCTGCGCAAACAAATAATAATAATAAAAAAATCAGTCACTACAACTCTCAAACTGCATATTTGGCCATATTGTTTTGTTGAATAGCTGCATTGCCAGCATATCAGCACGTGGCCTTTGTCCGGCCGTCTCAATCTCGAGGACTGGACGCTGAGCCATAAAAAGCCTACTATTCAGCACAGTCTGTCTGAATCACACAGCTATTCAGTCGCACATCCATTGTTCGGCATTCAGAAGTAGCTCACACACTGCTGTTTATTTGCTAAAAGATGGTTCACTCTCGGCAAAATTATGGACTGTCAAAATGCATTTTAATATGTGCTTTTATCACAATAAAACAACATTTTAAAAGGTTTTTGACTGCAAAAAATATAATCCAGATGTTTTTTTTTTCTTTTGGCTATGCACCACCATGTGATCCCAAATCTGTATGGCCTTATTTATTCTGTGAAACACAAATGGAGATATTTTGAAGAATGCTCTGCTTATTATTTTATTTTTTTATTATTCTATCTAAATGATCAACAATTGATAGTGATCAGCTGATTTATATTGCACCTCAATTTTGACAGAGATAAGAAAGAAGAGTTTTTCAATTATTCTTTCTAATTTAGTGAATATGTTAAACAAAATACATTTTTCTTGCAGTTTTTCTGTTTGGCCAGTTAGTACTGATTGTGGATTTATTTAATTCTTTTTTAACTCCAGCAGTTGTAATGCAGTGGTTATGTACTAAATTTTAACTAAATAAGTAGTTTGAAGAATGTTCTGTTTATTATTATTATTATTATTATTATTATTATTATTATTATTTTATTATAATTTAGCGTAAATGATAACCAATCTATCTACCAACAGGTCTATCAATATATCAACCAATAATTGCCTTTTTTTTATTTGGCTAATAAGAATGGGTAATGTGCCCTAGAGATGGGTTGCAGCTGGAAGAGCATACGCTGCGTAAAACATATGCTGGATAAATTTGCGGTTCATTCCGCTGTGGCGACCCCAGATTAATAAAGGGAATAAGCCGAAAAGAAAATGAATGAATGAATGAATGAATGAATGAATGAAGAATGGCTAATAAGATTTTGTATTTTGCCAGTGCTGGAGTGTGGACTTTTATTTTGACAGTCCTGAAAATGCAAAATTTTCCTATTTAATATTTTTAATTTAGTAAATATGTACGATTTTTGTAGTATTTGTTTATTTATTTATACATATTCATTAAAAATAAAAATGTTAGAGGAATTTAAACGTTCCTCTGGTTGTTTGCTTGATTTTTCTTTTCACGTTAAAGGAACACTCTAATTATTTTGTAAATAGGATAATTTTACAAGTCCCAGAGAGGTAAACAGTTTATAATCTGCTCAGCCGATCTCCAGGTCTGGCGGGGGCACTTTTAGCTTAGCTTAGCATAAATCATTGAATTGGATTAGACCATTAGCATCTCGCTCAAAAATTTCAAAAAAAGACTTTTGATTCATTTTCCTGTTTATGCTTGACCCTTTTGTAGTTACATCATGCACTAAGACTGTCTAAAATTGAAAAGTTGTTATTTTCTAGACTGCAATGGCTAAGAACTATACTTTCATTCCTGTGTAATACGATAATCTATGCTAAGCTAAGCTAAAACTGCTCACACCAGACCCAGATATCGCCTGAATGAATACAAAAATGGTAATACTCAACTCTTTAAATCTTGGGGAGTTGTAAAATGAGCGTATTTCCCATGTTTTTATTCTAAAAACCCAGTTGTGATAGCATTGTTTTATTTTAGTTTACAATTAATTGTACTATTTAGACTATTTTTACTGAACTATCCCTTTAAGATAGTTTTGCTGAACTGTCCCTTTAAGACAAAGAAATGTGCAGCTAAACATCCACCTTTTGATCTGCTCTCTGTATTACCTTTAGGGGCAAGCGAGGCTGATAAGAATTTGTATTTTGCCAGTGCTGGAGCGTGGACTCTTATTTGACAGTCCAGAGAATGGAGAATTTTCCTATTTAATATTTTGATTCAGTAAATACGTATGATTTTAATTATTTATTTATTTATTTAAATAATTATTTATTAATAATTAATATTTATTATTAATTATTAAATTTAAACAAAATATTTTTTTAA
Organism: Danio aesculapii; assembly: GCF_903798145.1. Lineage (NCBI taxonomy): Eukaryota > Metazoa > Chordata > Actinopteri > Cypriniformes > Danionidae > Danio > Danio aesculapii. The sequence continues at coordinate 20,179,124 of NC_079456.1, read as the reverse complement.
TTATTTATATTTATCAAAAATAAATGTTTTAATAAGCAATTTGAACGTTCTTCTGGTTGTTTGCTTGATTTTTCTTTTCACGTTAAAGGAACACTCTAATTATTTTGTAAATAGAATAATTTTACAATTCCCCGAGAGTTAAACAGTTTATAATCTGCTCAGCCGATTTCCAGGTCTGGCGGGACACTTTTAGCTTAGCTTAGCATAAATAATTGAATCGGATTAGACCATTAGCATCTCGCTCAAAATTTTCAAAAAAGACTTTTGATATATTGCCCTGCCAATGTATGTCTTTTTTTTTTTTTACATTTTCAACAACTAATAACATTTTCTGTCAGTATGCTCCATGTTTTTATTCTAAAAACGCACTTGTGATAGTATTATTTTACATTATATTACAATTAATGACACTATTTTCACATTTTGCTGAACTGTCCCTTTAAGACAAAGAAATGCACAGCTAAACAGTGCAAGAGATGCATCCACCTTCTGATCTGCTCTCGGTATGACCTTTAGGGTCAAGCGAGGTGCAAATGATTCAGGGGGACATTGAAATGTAAACCACAGTCCTAAAATCTTCAGCGCTCAGACATCTCTCTCTCTCTCTCCTCCCCTCCGTCCTCTCAGGACATTAGGCAATAGACTTGTTTACCTCACCTTTCACCACATTGACTGGTGAATTATTCATTGGCATGTACTGAGGTGGGAGCGGAGGAGAGAAAAAGAGAGAGAGCGCGAGACGGAAAAGTAGAAAGAGAGACAGGGGAAGCTCACGGGGGAGGGATGGAGAAGGTTTATGTTCATCTCGGAAGGTAAATTGATTATGGAAAACCTTACCGGCCTCCATTCTCTCGAGTCTGGAGTTGTAGAAGGAGGGGGTCGCGACTCGCGCGGCTCACAGGTGCCGAAGTGAGATGTTTAGCCCAGATAATGGAGTTCTTCTCAAGGCAGGTCTTGATGAAGCACTCATCCATCTGCAAACTCTTCAAAAAGAAGCCGCGGCGAACTTAGCGAACACCCACCAGCCTCTCACGCCCTCAGCGCCGCCATCTGAGAATCACATGCTTATTGAAGTAACTCTCGCAGACATGATGTGATTTATAAGTTGAAGTCATACGTAATTCATTTTCTGCTGTCAAAACAAAATGCTCTGATAAAAATGGTTAGAAGTCAGAGTGTGTTAGATGTTTAATTTAGGACTTTGGTGTTGCGCGATTGGAATAGCGAATGCACCAGTAATAATTTGTTGTTTTTTTGGTGTTTTATTTACGAAAACGATAAATTAAAGTGTTAGTTCACCCATAAATTACAATTATGTTATTTATTGGTCACCCTCATTTCAATCAAACTCCTGAAACCTTTGTTTGTTTGTCTTCGGAACACAAATTACGATATTTTAGAAGAAATTTGAGTGCTCATTGTCAGTATATGTAAAAGAGCATGCCCTATACTGACACTGAGGAGAAGAATCGGTTGAATAAAGTCATTTTTTTAATGTGTGCACAAAGTAATTCTCGTGGCTTGATAATCATGTAAATATTCTGAGAATCACATGCTTATTGAAGTAACTCTCGCACTAGACATGATGTGATTTATAAGTTTAAGGCATACGTGATTAATATTCTGCTATCAAAACAAAACGATCTGATACAAAATGGTAAGCAGACGATGTTTAACTTAGGACTTTGACGTTACGTGATTGGAATAGAGGATGCAGTAGTAATTTGATGTTTTTTCTGGTGTTTTATTGATGAAAACAATATATTAAAGTGTTAGTTCAACCATAAATTAAAATGATGTTATTAATTAGTCACCATCATGTCATTCAAACCCCTGAAACCTTAATTTGTTTGTTTTTGGAACACAAATTACGATATTTTAGGTGAAATTTGAGTGCTCCCTCATCCTCTATAGACAGCAAGGTTCCCAACTTGTGCACATAAACTCATCATGTGCACAAAAAGCAAAAATAATGACTTTATTCAACAGTTTCTTCTTCTCACTGTCAATATAAGTGCAAGAGCGAGCCCTATAGTGACACTGAGGAGAATAAACTGTGGAATAAAGTGATTATTTTTGTTTTATGTGTGCACAAAATAATTTTCGTGGCTTGATAATTATGTAAAATATTTGTACGAAAGTTCGTACGTTTTTAAAAAGGAGGTGTGGCACCCAACTCTACCCCTAAACCCAACGGTCATTGGGAGATATACAAATCATACTAAATTGTATGTATGAGATCATAAAAATCCATAAGAAGTAGCCATTAAATCGAAAAGTTATGAATTTTTGTAAGATTGTGTTGGATTGAAAGACATGTACTAACTACATAGTACATTAGAAATGTTGTTTTGGCCATTCTAAAATACCTCACCCAAAAATCGGTCATCAAAGTAATTCAGAATTATTATCAGAACTATCTTGAGCGGCTACGATCCCAAAGTGTAGTCTTACGCCTTCTAAAACCACCACGCGTTCATTGCGTTTCGTCTTCTGAGATGCAAGTCATTTATTATATTTGAAAAAAGGCCCACAGTGGCTTCCCCTACTGCATTAAATTAAAGTGGCGCAGTGGGTAGCCGTTCACCTCACAGCAAAGAGGTCGCTGGTTCGAGCCTTGGCTGGGTCAGTTGGCATTTCTGTGTGAGGTTTGCATGTTCTCCCCGTGTTCGTGTGGGTTTCGTCCGGGTGCTCCGGTTTCCCCCACAGTCCAAAGACATGTGCTATAGGTGAATTGCTAAAATTGATCGTAATGTATGAGTGTGAGTGAATGAGTGTGTATGGATGTTTCCCAGTGATGGGTTGTGGCTGGAAGGGCATCTGCTGCGTAAAACATATGCTGGAAAAGTCATTCTGCTGTGGCGACCCCAGATTAATAAAGGGACTAAGCCAAAAAGAAAATGATTTAATGAATGATATTTGGTAGCAGTTAATCACAAAGTCACTTGTTTCATCTCTTTGACTCATTCGATGGAAGCGGTGCCTAATTCGCAAATATTTTATGCGATATTCCAGTTTGATTTGCATCTTTGGTTATAAAAATAGCTATTGATTTGAACGAATCACCAAAAACAGTTAAACACTTCATTAATTCTCTACTTTGAAATGGCCTGAGTGAAACATACAGCAAATTGAACATTTTCCTGAACTGTCCTTTTAATGCTGTTGTTATAATAAAGATTACCAATTTTCCCTAATTCACTCTCTATGCACCAAAAGCAGCTCGTAGTTCCTACATTACGAACTCCAGTGAAGAAATGACTGCTAATTCATTTTCAACAGGCATGCACAAAGCAGTCAGCTAATGATGCGATTGTGGACAGCATGACACTGGCCTTATTGCAGAAAACCTCGCCACTAACACTCAGTCCAATTTTATATTCGACTCAAATTCCCCCGGCTCATCCCATACAGCGCATTATCTTCATACACACACACATGCATTCATGCACACACAGCCCCCTTTCCATGTATCTCCCCTTATTTTCCATCCGTTTCTCTTGCTGGCACAGCCATGAGGTCAAAACTACATACTCTGATCTAATTTTCCAGCTCCAGAAGCTCAGGCTGAATGCATTTGTGTGTTTCCTGACTGAATGTGGCGTGCGTGTGCATATGCACCAATAGGAAGATCCTACTTTCAAGTCGGAGCATGTTTGAGGGGTTTTATTCCACTCACGACCCTTCCCCCATTGTGGACATGGGGCAATTAAAAATTTACACCATCATGCGGTAAAGCAAATTGCCGGACTTCAGGAAGGCCTTGTACAATGGAAGACAAGGGACGAAATTACGCCAGGAGAAGGTTGGGAAAGGTCACAGATCTCTAACCCCGCGCTTCGGTCTCATTTCCAGCCCAGTGTGTACGCCTGGGATTGACCGTATTTCAGCAAATACAGGAAAATGAAACTGCCGCTGCTATCTGATATTACAATCTGCTTGGTTTAGGAGAGTTTGCGCCGCTGAACCGATTGCCACTGTCTATGGTTGAATGGCAATGTGTTCAGGATTTTCATTTCCTCATGACTGTGTGGATATCTGAGCAACAGCAACTGGGGGGAAAACGGCAGGCCAAAATTGCAGGCCGTAATGTTCGGCTTCTCACAGCTCAATTATGATTTATACGGCTTTTTATAGAGATGTTCCTCATGTTTTCATATGAAGGAGTTTTCGAAATTTGCAATATCAGCATGAATAAATAAGTAATTTCTTCACAATATGATTTACTTAATAAATAAGTGTTTAATATAAATTCAACAATATTGAATATCTACAGTTTAAGATATCTCATATTTATACATATATTAGCATATATATATATATATTTATAAATAATACAGTAAAAATTATGTAAAATATCAAATATTTTAATATTTGCAATTAAAATATTCAAATGTACTTAACAATTGGAATATTTGATAGGTCAGTCATAATAATGTGTGATTAAATATTTTATAACAGCTGCTAATTAATGTAATACTAGTGTGTTATAATTGAAAGAATATTAATATTTAAATATACTTATTTTGTTGTTTAATCGATATGAATTCTGTAGTTTTAGAATAAGTCTAAATATATTAAACAAAATGTATTATTTTTCCCAGTGTTGGGTTGTGGCTGGAAAGGCATCCGCTGCGTAAAACATATGCTGAATAAGTTGGCGGTTCATTCCACTGTGGCGACCCCAGATAAATCAAGAGAAGCCAAAAAGAAAATGAATGAATGATTGAGTTTCATGTGTATATTTACATTTGTGGATTAAGAATGTTAATTGTTCTACTTTATTTATAAACATATATTAAGATTTCAAAATATATTATGATATTAGTTACTAGAAAATGCTGGTGACACCTTACAGTAAGGTGTCATCTGTCAATGCATTAGCTGACATGCACTAAAGTAAAACCCAAAAAGTTAAGGTAGCTCAAACAATTTGAGGAAACCGATTGCAACAAACCATTTAAGTTCAGAAACTAATCCTAACGAGTACTGTGAATTTAATCAAGTTGAGTAAACGAAGCAACTTGAGCAGAGTAAACCCAATAAATGAAGAGATCTCAAACCAACTGAGTACTGTAAACATCAGTAAGTTAAGGCAATTCAAACCGTTTGAGGAAACCAATTGCTGCAAACCATTTAAGTTAAAAACTAATCTATATGAGTACTGTGAACTTACTCCATTTAAGTTGAAGTAATTAGGTATTTAATGAACTCAATACCTTCAACACTGAGTTCAAAACTCTTTTCAAATGAGTAGAATTAACTTTCAGTCAATTCTGAGTTAACTACACTCGTTTCATTTGATAAAGTTGACTGTTGGGTTTGCTGTGCGCACAAACAATGAACAATAGATTTATTTCAGTATTATTATTTTGTTAATGTTAGTAAATGAAAATACAGTTGTTCCCTATTAGCACATGCTAGTTCACAGTGCATTTACTAATGTAATCAAGCACAACTTTAGATTTGAATAATGCATTCGTAAATGTTGAGCTATGATTAATAAATGTTGTACAAGATTTGTTCATACTTAGTTATAAATATATTAACAAATAAAAGGAAACGTATTTGTAAAGGTGCGACCAATATACTTAAATAAATCAGTATTTAACTTAATATTTAAATATTGTATTGCTTACACTTTATTTTAAGGTGACGTAGATACAGTGTAACTACTGAGTAATATCAAAGACTATAGAATACACAAGACATGTCACTCGTATAGTTTTGAATGGGGAAAAGTGAAACGGTCCACATGACAAATAAAGCGCCCCCTACTGGTACAGGAGCCAATCAGTGATCGCTATAGACTGATGTTTATCCAGGGGAGACGCTCAGAGCAGATGTGTGCTTTTATGACTGTTTATGAGGTCAACAAACACACTGGAATCTCAGGGAACACTTAACATAAGAAATAAAGCTTGAACTCTTTACCTATAAATGAACCAAGTGCACTTGAAAACAAAAGTTGTTTGGTTTTGTAATCTGTATAAAATGAACGCGAGGTAGAATTCGAAAGTAGCTGTGAATTACTTCAGAAGACCAGTGCAATCTGACAAGGTATTATCCAATGGGTGATATTGGGTAACACTGCCATAAATGAGGTCGGTGTCGTGATCTTGTTCCTTTTAAGTGTGTATGCGCATTAGCTTGAGCAACCTGAAAATATGCCGATTTTGTTTGATTCGAATGTTTAGAAACTAAACTTCTGAGATGGTTATTGCTTAGTTTTATTGATGATTCCAAATCGCAAAAATTCGTTTTGGAGAATTTGACGTTTCCCCATTCAAGACAGAGTGCCCGAGCATACTGCCCGAGAGACGTTTCAAAGATGACCACCAAGTGAAATGACTTGCCATTAAGAGACTTTGGTAATATTTATTAATTACATGTACTTACTCTATGGTTGGGGTTAGAATGTGGGTTATGTAATTATGAATATTCATTGTAATCACTATAATAAGTGTATGGAACATGTGTAACTATGTCACCTTAAATCAAAGTGTTACCATTTTATTCACTATAAATGACTTAAATATTATATACTCTAAAGATATAAAGGCGTCAACCATTTAAATGGTTAAAATGTTACAATCAAGACTCTGTTTTTCCACTTCTGGCTGTTTTATGTGCAGGATAATCCATCCTTATTATCTTCTCCACAGTTAATGCACAGAGACAGATGTGTAGAGTTCTATCAGATATATGGCTTAGTTAGCACGTTTACGGTCCACGTTCGCACTGAAAATCGGGAAAGCACGAAGACACCCCCTGCTCCGCGGCTTCTCGTAAAGACGAAGCCCCCTCGCTTTGATTCCTAGCCCTCGTTTTCCTCCTCTCTCTGTAAAACAGCTGCACTTTTTATTCCCCCAGTTTTACTCTCTCTCTCCTGAATCCATTTCTCTGGGTCCTGGACCTAAGGGAATTCCTGCGGGTGCTTGGCGGCTTAAAATTTAATGAGAGTTTTACTTCACAGATCAACCACCACTCTCTCTCTCTCTCACACACACTTCCCCTCGCTCTCTCTCTATCACGTTCTCTTACAAACACACAGCCTATATCTTGCTAGACCAACAAGCCCTCGGCCCTGATATTCGCCGGATGTCTCGCAGCTAAAGCAAACAAACAGTCGAGAAAGGATTGGACAAATACCATCAACAGATTCGAAAAAACATTCGTGCTCCAAAACTTGGGACTAAAGGAGCATTGAATTTCGTCTTTTATTGGCTTTGCCCAGGAACTTTCATAACACACAGTAAACATTTTTTGCTCTCCTTTTTAATAGCTCAAGGTGGTGTGAAAAACGTCTAGGTTTTTCAATAACTACTCGCAGCGCTGCGGATAATCGCATTCAAGGTTAAGATTAAAATGCCGGCACAGGGTCTACAGTGTGCATACAATTTAATACCGCTAGTTCAAAAAGTTAAAGAGGGTACAGATTATTTACTTTTTTTTAAACGCACGCAACAGTTCTTTTTGTAGTACACAAGCACTAAACAAGTACAAACATAGATTGTGTGTGCTTCACGGAGGTGAGTGGGCTGGGTGACACTTAAGCCTGTCACGATAAGGAATTTTTGTTGTGCGATATATTGTCACAGAAATTGTTGCTATAAGCAATATTATTGTCATCTTGAGATCAATTTATGCCACTGATTATATGCATTATATATACTAATGATTGTATTACAGCGTCATAATGCAAATAGCCATAAACACTTTAAAATACTTATCTTTAAAAAAAAAATATATATATGTATATATATATATATATATATATATATATATATATATATATATATATATATATATATATATATATATACTTTTTGCACAGACAGGTCAAATATACACTGTAAAAAATAAATCTGTAAAATTTATGGTAAAAAAAACGGCAGCTGTGGTTGCCAGTATTATACCGGTAAAAATACGATACAAACTGTAAAAGTAATTTCTCATTTTTACAGTAAACTACTGTATTTCATTAATTTATAGTCGTAATATGTCTGTATTTTTAATTACCATCATCTACACATCTTTGGTTACACAGTTAGACACGTTAGCACAGCCATATGCAGGTGATGATGACAAAGTTACATAATGAACAAATGCTCATCACAAACAACTTTTCCTACAAACCGAAAAGTGTATCAGTGTATAGAAGGTGCTCAGAGTCATTCACACAGCTACTAAACACCAGTATGGTAACACGCATAACATTAAAGTCATGAAATAAACATTGTTTATCAACATTAGATGTAACGTAACTTTCTAATGTACATAACTGATGAGGAAACAACCAAAAAGATCAATAATAATGTCAACAAAAAGCATAAAATGGGATTTTTACTGTAGCATTTTTACAGTTTTTTACCGTTGAAATCACGTCCGTTTTTTACAGTGTAGAAAAACACAACAGAGAACAACACATTATCTGCATTTTTCAAATTAGTTTTTTTGCATTTTTAAGGCCAAGTTCAAACTAGAGCTATCAGATATTACGTACCCACACCAACCCACAAACCCCTCCGGAGGAATGAGAATCAAATGAAATACTATACAGACTTTTTAAAATGAACACAAAATAAACAATGAGACTATATATTAAAGCAGCAGTTGCCAAAAGGGGGGGTCCCGGCCCACAAGGGGGCCTCAGCGAGCTCTGTGGGGGGGGTCGCGTCATATTTAAAAAAATAATTTAGCAGTGGACAATTAGGAGAATGATCATATTGCCTTAGTTAATTTTATCCCCTGGCTGACCAAAAAATTGACAAATTTGTAATTTGTAATTCAGCAGCTAATAGTAATGACCCAAGAATACTGGCCCCAGATGAGGAAGCTCCAAACATTTCGGGTCACAGCACTAGTAATACTGGAAACACGAAATGCAGGAAATACCAAGATAGTTACCTGAACTATGGTTTTATTCCCTTTTCTTGAAGCAAAAAGTCCCTGACCCAGCCACAGTGCATTATCTGCGACAAAGTTCTTGTTCATGAATCAATGTGTGAGGCCGTCCAAATTAATAAGCCATTTGCAGACGACTCCCCAATACCACAAGATTTACCCAACACAATTGGCCTACTGATGTTTTGCTTTTATATTTTACATTAGGCTATTATTTATGCATAAACTAATCTAGATTTAGTAATAAACATACCGTTTGTCTAAAAACAAACTTTTTTTTGTCATACCTACTGCAAACTAGATATGATACTTGAATATGAGCGATAATATCATTAAAAATGGAGACAATATTTACATGATATTGGCCTTACAATATTTTCCGGGGGAAGTGGGGAACCACTGTATTAAAGTTTATGGTCCATAAATGTAAAAAAAGAAAAAAGGAAAGGAAATAACAAATACATATCAGATGGCACAGTACAACATGATGACAAGTTTACCCCTGACAATCTAAGTCAAAAAGTAAAAAAAAAAAAGGTTAAAATGGGGTTCAAGTCTTATAGAATTTGTGAGTAGAGCCCTGAATGGAATATTTAACCTTTTCTAGAGAAAGAAATGACGAGATCTGTTAACTACTTATCATTCTTAAGGTTATTTAGATTCTATAATTTAATGTTAAAAAGGTAAATGTCCTGTTTTTTATTCTAATAAATGACTTATTAGGTAAATGTCCAATTATAAATGTTGACAACGGGGAGGTAGAATGTAAATATGATATGGTACTCGCAGTCAAACTTTTCCCATATCTTAGTTTTTATTTCTGTCTGCAGATGTATAAGACTCTCTTGAAAACATTTTAACTAGGTCTGGGAGTAAAAAATGATTAATCGATGAACCACGATTCTTTCTGTAATGATTCTGAATTGATTCTCAAAAGTCCTGTAGTCAAATTAGACCTTGATGGTACAGGGTTTTACAGGCACAAGGTAGAAAAAGTAATAGTATGCATTGACAGGCACATGTATCAGAATCAGATCAGGTCAGATGGTGAAGTCCCTAAACATTCCCACCACTAATTTTAACTGGTTTAGTGATAAGTCTACTGCACTTGTATGATTCAGATCAGGCTGAAATGTACATGAAAGACTGTGGTCACCATTTAATTTCATCATATGGAAAAGAGCAGCTTGGACATTTTTCAAATGATCTTATTTTGGGTTCTACCTAAAAGAGAAAGTCTAGCAAGTTTAGAGCATGAAAAGAAAGCAAATGACGAGACAGTTGTCATGTGTAGTCAAACTATGGCTTAAATCAAAAGGAAAATATGGTGCTACTGGTCCCAGTGTGTCCACAGACAAGCTTTTATGCCTATTTCCCATATGTATTTCAGAAAAGCTTTAGTCCACAGATGCTGCTTTGATAAAACATCTTTTGAAATTGAATAATTTCAGATTAAAATTTAAATCAAAATCTGGCTTTCGTTGTATGTAAAAAAGCAGCTTGAACATTCTGGAAAATATCTTCTTTTTTGTGAGTGTTCCACTGAAGAGAGAATGTCCTACAAGTTTATAACAACATGCAGGTGGATAAATGATGTGAAAGTTGTCACTTCTGGCCAAACTATGCCTTAAAAGGAAAGAAAAAAATGTTGACAGGCACATGTATCGGAATTGGATCAGATTAAATGGTGAAGTCCTTGAACATTCCCACCCCTAATGTTAACTGGTTTAGTGATAAGTCCACTGCACTTGTATGATTCAAATCAGGCTGAAATGTGCATCAAAACTGTGGCCACCATATAATGTCATCATATGGAAAAGAGCAGCTTGGACATTCTGGAATATCTTAGTTTTTTTTTTTTTTGAGTGTTCCACTGAAGCGAGAAAGTCCTACAAGTTTAGAACAACATGCGGGTGGATAAATTATGTGAATGTTGTCACTTCTGGCCAAACTATGCCTTAAAAGGAAAGAAAAAAATGTTGACAGGCACATGTATCGGAATCAGATCAGATCAGATGGTAAAGTCCCTAAACATTCCCACCACTCATTTTAACTGGTTTAGTCCACTGCACTTATGATTCAAATCAAGCAGAAATGTACATCAAAAACTGTGGCCACCATTCAATTTCATCATATGAAAAAGAGCAGCTTGGACATTCTGGAAAATATCTTCTTTTTTGTGAGTGTTCTACTGAAGAGAGAATGTCCTACAAGTTTATAACAACATGCTGGTGGATAAATGATATGAAAGTTGTCACTTCTGGCCAAACTATGCCTTAAAAGGAAAGAAAAAATGCTTCTGGTCCCAAAGCATCCAAAGTCAAACTTTTCCTATATCTTGCCAGTCTTTTCTAAAAGTTTTTATTTCAGTCCGCAGATGTCTCAAACTCCCATGAGGTTATACCCAGAAATCATTTTAACTGCTTTGGTGATAAAAACCTAAAGGGGATACAAGATAAGGCCTTTTTTGTGGAGATTGCAGCTTTGCGCTGTCTTGCACTTGGGCGTTTTGGTGGTAAAATTTTTGACCTGCAAGGGTCGATTTTGTTTAGTTGTGTAGCAAGCCTAATGAGCAGTGACTGAATGCATTGATAATGTCCCTGGTAATGATATCCTAACTAAGCAGTTGGGGAAGCAATACAATAAAACAGCTGGGGAAGGCTAAAGGCTTGAAGGTTCAAACCGAGTGAAATCGAAAATCAAATCTGCATTTATCTTCCCCAGTGTTTTGTTGCATTTCTGGCAACCCCTTCAAACGCCCACATGAGTGCCATATGCCTAGAGCCAGAGTCGCTGGGCTTGGATGTGCAAACTGATTGCTTTGTACTCAGCCTTTGCTAAGTGTTCTGACAACAATACAGAGAACAACATTGACCACCCACTTTTTCAGCAGTTTTTTTTCTTATTCAGCATAGGGGTTTAGGGATTTTAGTTTATTTTTGAGTTTTAATCTGGATCAGTTCTGAGGTAAATGAGAATATTACTAAACTTGATTTAAAGCAAAGTTGCTAAAGGATTTATCCACAAAGCACATTATTTCCAGTTTATCAATACTGCAGAAATATTGAAAGATTTTTTGATTTAAAAAGTGTAAATTGACCTAATTAATTACATAATGTGTAATGTTGTTATTGTTGACTAAATCTAAAGCTGTTAAAGGGATAGTTCACCCAAAAATGAAAATGTACTCACTATTTACTTACCCTCAAGTGGTTTCAAACCTTTTGAAGATTTTTTCCTCTGTTGAACAAAAATGAAGATATTTTGAAGAAAGCTGAAAACCTGTAACCCATAAACTGCCTGACAAAAGTCTTGTCATCATTCCCAGTTGTAAGAACAACAAATAATAACTTGACTTCTAGTTGATCATTGGGAAAAGTGGTAAAAGACAGATTTTTCCAATGAATAATCCTTCTAATCCTTCAGCCTCCACATCAAAGTTCCTAAAAGCAAAGAAGGTCAAGGTGCTCCAGGATTGGCCAGTCCAGTCACCAGATATGAACATTATTGAGCATGCCTGGGATAAGATGGAGGAGGCATTTAAGATGAATCCAAAGAATCTTGATGAACTCTGGGAGTTCTGCAAGAACGCTTTCTTTGCCATTCCAGATGACTTTATTAGTAAGTGATTTGAGTCATTGCAGAGATGTATGGATGCAGTCCTCCAAGCTCATGGGAGTCATACACAAAATAAATTATTTTTCCACAACACCATTACTTTAAATTCTATATTGTACATTATTTCTGTTAAGGGACAAGACTTTTGTCTAAGCAGAGTTAAACCTTACTGTCCTAATTATATAGTTAAAATCAAGGCACGGTCATTATTTTATTTTGGTAAAATAAGCATAATCTAGAGGCCTTTGCCCTTCGTATAAGCCACTTCTAATACCAAATGATCAACTAGAAGTCAAGTTATTAATTTTCACTTTTGGCTTAACTATCCTTATGATAAATAAAATAAAGGTTGTGTATAATCTAAAAGAACAATAATCTTAAGACGTGTTTGTTTAAATGTGTATTTTATTTTTCAAATGTAACCTTAAAATCTATTTATAATTATAATTGGTTTATGTTAAATTTCTAAATGCCTTTTGAATTATAGTAGATAGATAGTAGTAATTCACGGCACAAATCAGGATGTGTTCTACCCAAATTATGTGCAATTATATCATTAGTTGCTTTAAACATTGCCATTTAGCATTGCTTTTTTCCCCTACCCAGATTTAAAAAAGTGGTTGATTAGATTTAAATAAGCGCATACTGAGTTTATGATTTAGTGTTTAGCACAGTAATTAATTATTTTATTTTTAGCCACATTTGTTTTCATATATCATATCTTTTAAAAAAGAAAAACACATGTCAGAAAACATTCATGGACACATTCCAGGATGATTGCCAAGATTCATCAAGCTTAAATTGTCAAAATAACCATTAGCGCACATAATTTAACCACAATTAATGCATCAAAATATTTAAAAAATCATCTGTGGAACTGCACAAATACTGCAAAAGGCCTATTGGAACCCGCATGGACCCAAGATTCTCACAGAAATCGGTCAAGTTTGGTGAAGGAAAGATCATGGTTTAGGGTACATTCAGTATGAGGCGTGCAACAGCCTGAGGTATCAAGACATTTGTGCTGCCCCTTACATTACAAACCACAGGAGATGGCAGATTCTTCAGCAGGATAGTGCTCCTTCGCATACTTCAGCTTCCACATCAAAGTTCCTGAAAGCAAAGAAGCACAAAGTGCTCCAGGATTGGCCAGCCCAGTCACCAGACATGAGCATTATTGAGCATGTCTGGGATAAGATGAAGGAGGAGGCATTGAAGATGAATCCAAAGAATCTTGATGAACTCTGGGAGTCCTGCAAGAACGCTTTCTTGATTAGTTTCTTGAATATGATTACTGAAATATAGAAATAACTTCACTCTGGAAGCAAAGAAGGTCTAGCTATATAATAGTGTGCAACCTTTTGTTGTTGTTTGTTTAGAAATGCAGCCCATTTTTAGGTCACAATCCACCATTTGAAGGCCTAAAGCACGATGCTATTTCTCCGTACAGATGGCATGTGTCCTCACCTGATATTTTCCCATATTGTGGCTGCTTATCGACATTTTCACATCAATTTCAGCTAGCCTCTTATCTCGGCTGATGCACAACCTTTCTCTACCGTCAGATCACAGTCATATTTCGGCCTTTTTGCCAAAATCGATTCTGTATTTTTTTTCTCTCTTTCTCTCTCTCCGTTCGGACGGTATAGTGCTGGAACAGAGGATGCTGTAGGCTGATAAAGGTCAAGTGTAGCATCGAATCATTGAGAGATTCATAATGAATGTGAGCGCGGCTTTTCACGGCAGGTGTTTCATTACCACGGTACGAGAGAGAACGAGCGAGCCAGACTTAGAAACCCACACGTCCAAGGTCAGAACATGATCACTGGTGGCCTTGTCAATCTCCGAACACACCCACGTTCCTCGGATAATCTGTTTGATATTTCAGGAGCAATATCATAACCGAAATCTGAAATAGATTTTGTTATGTAACGATTAAGCTGCCAAGGCTCGTGGCGGTCTACTGAGTTTTGTAGATGTGTTGGTCTGATTGACTAAGGTTTAATGTTGACACGTTGTCGGACAGGATCTTTGGGAGGAGGCCATTTTTGAAATTATTTGTTGTATTTATGATACATCAGAACAGCGTTTGTATTGTGGGAGGCTGAAGTGGAAAAAGTCTACATAGATTGAATGGGATGTCAATGTTTTTGATCATTCTTAAAGTGACAGTTCACCCCAAAATCACTATCGAATTCACTCATATCATTCTGTTTGAACTGCACATTTGCATATGATAAATGGTTCAACATAAGCAACCAGTGTTGGGCACGTTCCTTTAAAAGAGTAATTAGTTATAGTTACTAGTTACTTCTCACAAATAGTAACTGAGTTACATAATTATAAAAGTAACTAATTACCAGGGAAAGTAACTATTGCGGTACTTAAAAAAAATCTAATGTCAAATGTCTATAAAATAAATATAAACCATTGTACACTTTCATTCATTCATTCATTTTCTTTTCGACTCAGTCCCTTTTTTAATCTGGGGTCGCCACAGCGGAATGAACCGCCAACGTATCCAGCATGTGTTTTATGCAGCGGATGCCCTTCTAGCTGCAACCCATCACTGAGAACATTGTACACTTATCTACACTATTTTAATGTTGTTATGGGACGATGTGAGAGACAACCATCAAATTCAACATGTCACTGTAAATATTGTCATTACTATAGTTGCACAATGAAACCAGTAGCGGATTTAATCAATAAGCAAGGTAAGCGGCTGCTTGGGGCACCAGGACATCTGGGGGCCCTAAATAAATATAGTAGTGGAGTATAAATTATACTTTATTCATTCATTCGTTCATTCATTCATTCATTTTCGGCTTAGTCCCTTTATTATGCCCTTCCAGCTGCAACCCATCACTGGGCAACATCCATACACACATACACTACGGAAAATTTAGCTTATTCAATTCACCTATACTACATGTTTTTGGACTTGTGGGGGAAACCGGAGCACCCAGAGGAAACCCACGCAAACACAGGGAGAACATGCAAACTCCACACACAAATGCCAACTGACCCAGACGGGGCTCAAACCAGCGACCTTCTTGCTGTGAGACGATTGTGCTACGCACTGCGCCACCGTGCTGCCCTAAATTATACTTATAAACTATATATAACATCATTTTCCATCATATTTAGTATAGTGAGAGTCAAACAAGTAATTTTATGTAGTTAAATATTATTTAATATACAATAAAATATAATATTATTATAATAATATTATGAAAAAAGAATATTCACCACTCTCAATCATGAAGCAGCTGTCAAATTTATAAAAAAAATATGATTATTTTTAATTGTAAATTCATTTTAAGACATCTAATTATTTAAAATGTAAAGCTTACAATAAGATAAAACGTAGAAAAGAAGATTGAGTTACATAAAAAAACAGCAAAATAAATAAGCTTAGGGCCTCCAAATCATTAAATCCGCCCCTGAATAAAACACAATAGAAGGATTAGAACTTATATTAGATATTATTTTGTTCAATTCTGTCTGAGTAATAAGTGTTTGAGGTGGAGAAGTTTAATTGCTTTGATATCTTGGCTTCGTCTCTTCCTTTGGTTTCAGAGCTCACGTTATAACCTGCGTTCTTAGCCACTAATTTTGTGGCGGCATGTGACGACGTGAGGTGCTTCATTAGATTACAATCACTCTTTTTTTTTTCTGGACATAAGTAGCACGATACATAAACATTCTTGTCTTTCTCTTCAAGGAGGGAAAAGTAGTGCTATTTCCAGTTTGCAAAAGCTACCTCTGAACTTGTTGGATTTGCCATCGTTCTGACTCCTGGCCATTGGTGTGTGTGACTGACTGTGCGTGTGCTTGTGCGTGAACACCCACCCTACTCAGCCTCTGATTAGCAAACGATGGAAATGTGCTCTATCTAAGCCAATCATCACGTTCTCAGTTACACCCATTCACAGACACACCAATCACTGATAGGTTAAGTGTCCCGCCCCAGCCCCAAACACACACACACCCCAGAAAGAAAGGTGATATGGCTGGCAGAGAGAGACACTGCTTGCATAAAAGCGTTCTCAATTATAGTAACACGCATTTTATTGTCAGTAATGGTAACGTGTTGTAACGGGATAAACAGTAATTCAAATCATTACTCATTACTATAAAAAGTATCGCAATTAGTAACGCCGTTTATTTATAGTGCCTTTATTCCCATCACTGTAAGCACCTGACAAAGTCCAAAAGTAAATCATTAATTGGCTGAAAATAACTAAATTCCCCTCCAATAAGCTATGGTGGGATCATTGAATCAATGAATTGACTTTGAAAGTTTAATGAGTCAAATTAATGATTGAATCATTCAGGCTGGTTTGTGAACAACATACATGAAATGATCCAACTACCAAAGGAAGAGTCATTCAAAAGAAAATAAATCAAGCATTTCTTCTCTTATACTGTAAATGTGCTAAGTAGAATTGTCAAATCATTTCGAGTGAATAAAACAAAGAATGCAGGGTTCCACACAATTCCTTCATGTTGTCCCAACACAAATTGATTAAGTTAACTTAAATGTTTTGCAAATTTAAGTGGATTGAACATAAAACTATTAAGTTGTGCCAAAAAAACTCAAGAATTATGTTGATCAGCTCATTTTAAATAAGTAGTTTGAACAACCAGTAAAAATATTTTTTGAGTGTATTTTATGGCTTTAAAAGATTTGAAATATAGTGTACAAGATGCATTCAGGAAATTCTCCAAAACAAGTTAGTCACACAGGTTTACAAAAAAAAAAAAAAAGATGATGGTGAGCAAACAACAGTTGGAATCACAATCATGTTTTTTTTTCATGGTGGTGACTGATAAAAGCATCACGCAATCAGAACAGAGCTTGTGCTTTTAAAGCAGAAGATAACATTAAAACACTCTTGCATTTAACAGATTGCCGTCAATTAATATTGTTATAGTTAACCTTTTTGTTGAAGATTGTAAAAGCTTAGTTTTTTGGTGACATCTCCCTTTATTTAGTCCCAGCAATTTATTTCTTGATATATTAACCTTTATTTTTATATGTGTTATGCTGGATTCAGACTATCAGCCAGATTTTAATAAAGAAAAATATCCATATATCCATTTGAGAAAGATGTCATTCTGATATGTAATCAAAAATTGGTCAATGGTTTTATTTTATATAGAATGTCACAATGTACTTCTTATGTCACATCTGGGATGCTTTACAACATCCTAACAGAAAGCACTATAATAATAATTCCTTACATTAATATAGCGCTTTTCTAAACACTCAAATCGCTTTACACATTGGTGCCAGACCGCACACCAGCTGATTGGTGGAGTGATGAAGCCAATTATGATATGGGGATGGTTAGGAGGCCATGATGGACAAAGACCAGTGGGTTAAACACCTACTCTTTTTTGAAGGACATCCTGGGATTTTTCATGACCACAGAGAGTCAGGACCTCAGTTTAACATTTCATCCAAAAGAGGGAGTCCCCTTCACTATACTGGGGCATTAGGACCCACACAAACCACAGGTTGACCACCCCTGCTGGCCTCACTAACACCACTTCCGGCAGCAACCTAGCATTCCCATGTGGTCTCCCATGCAGGTACTGACCGGGCGCAGCCCTGCTTAGCTTCAGTGGGCGACCATGTGAGAGTTGCAGAGAGCTAGCTGCCGACTACAGTGTTTACATTTTCTGATCCTCCGTGATGGGTTCCATTACATTTTGAACACTGACCAATTTGCGAAAATGAAGAGAGATGAAGTTTGAAATTGAGGAAAAAGTTTATGATACTATGGCAATAATATTCTTGCCTTTAAACAATTTTTTTGACGGGGATTACCTTGACAGAATGATGAAAGCATGGTGCCCTGGTAGCCATTGCTTGTTTACATTTATGTTTCGAGATGTTTGTCACCAGTTCCACCTTCTTAATCATTACATTCGTTGACATTCTCAAGAATTGAGTAATCTAAATTGTTTAATCTGACACTGACTTTCCAACAAACAAAAATATGATGTAGTCTGAATCTGGCATTACAATAAAGGTGTGGTCACATTTGTTGGTGAAATTTAGTATGGGAGAAATGATTTCAATAGTATTGCCCATGTTTATTCATTTTCACAAAGTTGCCTCTGCAGAATTTGCAGATGTTCAAGTCGGATACTGCTATAACAGCAGTGACCAACAGAAAGTTGATTGGTTTAAGAGCATTCATTGACCTTTTTTGCTACTAAATTTCACCGGAAGATCCCTAATGTGACTGCACCATCATTCAGAATAACATCTGTACATTTTGAGTTGTATTTTCTGTGATGGTCAGAGGTCTCGCTTACAAAGCGGGAGGTTAAACGTAGCCTGCCCTCTCTCCTCAGACTGGCTCCGATTCTCTCCTCCCTCAGGGCGCATCGTCCAGCCTGGTGGTCAAGTTTGCCGACACGGACAAGGAGCGCACCATCCGCCGCATGCAGCAGATGGTGGGCCAGTTTGGCATCTTCAACCCCGCCATCGCCCTGCCCTTCAGCACCTACAGCACCTACGCACATGCGGTGAGTAGCCTTCCCCCCTTCGGGGCAACTTGGTCACCTCCGACCCGACACTTTTTGATGATCTCATTGCCACCCACGTGCACCCACATGCTATTCGCTCTCGTACCCAGGATGACTCAGAATATTCCAACAGGAAAATCATCACCTGGTTATTTATAGCACGAATTGGTTCCTTTGGTACGGTGGTGGCTGAATAGCCATTGGAACCTAGTATTCATCAGTTTTAGGGAATATACTGTTGGGGAGAACGTATCCCTGTAGTTAGTTCCTCCATATGGAGTGGAAAGATATACATATATTCATGTACTGCTAGGCATAGGTGAATTTCCCTCCTAAATGCCAGGATTAATTGTAGGAGTCGACCCGACCCCTAGGGGCTTATCATTCACACTCATTTTCATATCACAGACATGCGGGGGGCAGCGGAAGACGTGCGTGTGGACAATCCCGCAGTAACTGCCGGCCTGGTAAAAGGGGAAAAAAATACGCCCTCATTACCATTTATGAGATGCAGAGCGTCCGTGGCAAATGCAAATGGTCCGAGAGCGGCGTGCAGGAAGGCAAATGCAAATGGTCCGAGAGCGGCGTGCAGGAAGGCAGGCAGGGTGGTTGCTGTGGCTCCCACAGGTTGGCAGTGACTTTTATCTCCTGTGTCAGAGATGGTGCAGTGTGCCGCTCGGTGGCAATGACACTGTCTCTATAATTCACTGTTCCAGACCCGAGCCACAACCCACACACGCCGAAACAGTGCTGGATGATAGTGCATGCAGCTTGTGGCGAAGTTTGCTAGTTTTTATATGTAGGTCATTTTTTGGGGGGCTTGTTAACTTTTCTGTTTTTCACCGAACTAAACAAGGACATTGCTAAACTAGATTCACTGAAATAATTTGTTGTCATTTTTGACGTTGTTTCACATTAAAAGTACTTCTTAAATATATTATATGTACATCACTTGAATCGATGACTCCAGTCTCATCAGCAGCCTGATAAGCTCATTCATTCATTTTCTTTTTGGCTGAGTCCCTTTATTAATCTGGGGTTGCCACAATGGAATGAACCGCCAACTTATGCAGCATATGTTTTACTCAGTTGATGCCCTTCCTGCTGCAACCCATCACAGGGAAACATCCATACACACCCATTCACACACATACACTACGGACAATTTAGCTTTTTGGACTTGTGGGGGAAACCGGAGCACCCGAGCTGTTTTATTATATTAATTAGTGAGTATTAGTTATTAGTGAGTTAGTGATTTTATTAGTTAAGTTTTAAGATTTCAGTTTTAAACACTAAATAACACTGAATAGCATTTTTACAACATATTTTGATTGTGTAATGCTGTCTCCACATCACTAGGTGTCAGTATAAGGGATAAAATTGTTTACAAAACCATAAAAAGGGCTTTTCTCACTAGGCGTATCGATGCAATATTATTGTTTAGAACCCTTGTTTTAACCTCAGCTAAACACTTTTAATTTAGATATGGGTTAGCACTGATATTTAACCATGCTCCAGTTCCAGTAATTGGGGTGTAACCAATAATTCCGGTGTCAAATAGGCAATGTAAATCAATTTTATTTTACAATGTTAATGCTAAACACTTTGTAACTTGCAGACTGCTTTGGAAAGTCAGAGAATATATATATATATATATATATATTTTTAGGTGTAAAGTGTGCATTTCTAAGGGTGTTTTCACACCTGTCTTATTTAGTTTGGTTGACTCGCACTAGAGTTCGTTTTCCCTCTTGATGTGGTTCATTTGGGCAGGTGTGAATGTAGCAATCGCACTCGAGTGCACACCAAAAGTAGACCAAAAAAGCGTACCAAGACTTCCTTGAAGAGGGTCGCTCTAGGGTTCGCTTTCAAACGAATCCTGGAGCGGTTCGTTTGTGGTGAGAACATGATCTGAACTAGAACAGACCTAACCTCAAAAAGTACTGCATCTGTTTGGAATAATCCAGCTGCTGTAGTCCAGATGCTGTGCATTATGGGATGTGGAAAAATATTTGTTGGCAGTGCTTTACCAACAATTTTAAACAGAGAGAGAGAGAGAGAGAGAGAGAGAGAGAGAGAGAGAGAGAGAGAAACAATACATGATGGATCGTTGGTCATATTTCCGGAAGATGACCATGTCGCAGTTTAGCTAAATTAATTCATGCCTCCTCCTGAAGCAATTTGCGATGTGCCACCGACATTTTCAATGCATTAAGACATTGTTTACCAACCGCAGCTGCGATTTATTCTTGAAGTGTATAGTTTGTCTTAAGTGATGTATACAAACTATATAGTATACTATGACCAGGGATACAATCAGCCAGCGCAGTCGTCCCTCCATAGTAAAAATGACATTTTGTGTTTGTTCAATTGGCATTTTCCCGCACGCTAATTCTGACCAATCGAAAAGCAGTTTAGGAAATACATTCAATAACATCTGGCCAATGAGTAATGTGGATTTTGTCACATGACTGCATTTCGGTTCTTTTCAACTGGCTCGGACCAAAGTGTTTCACAGTGTGGTGTGAACAGGACCAAAAAATGGCAGAAAAATGCTACAATGTATCATTTGTTGCCCTTGGTCGGACCAAATGAACCGAACCACAGATGTGAAAGCACCGTAAAAATACTCAAAACTTCCTGTTCGGCTAGGTTTATAAAAGGCATTGCTCAAAACAAACATTAATGCTACTCAATAAATGTTATCGTGTAACTAGCATGTAAAGAAGTAAATTAGATACTACGTCAGCTTAGCTTTTACACTTCTCACCTGTTGCAGAGGTAGAGCAATGGAAGTAAAATTCAGATAGATAGATAGATAGATAGATAGATAGATAGATAGATAGATAGATAGATAGATAGATAGATAGATAGATAGATAGATAGATAGATAGATAGATAGATAGATAGATAGATAGATAGATAGATAGATAGATAGATAGATAGATAGATAGATAGCATTATAATCTGTTGTGAATGTATCCAATGATATTTTTGAACTTCTTTAAGTCTGTACTTAAAAGATTGACCAACAAAATCAGCTGTAGTCATTAGTTGTGCTTAAATTGTTAATATAAAAAAGATAAAAATATGCAAATGTGCTGTATAATATAACTTATCACATTCTTTGTAAGCTCTTTTGATTATTAGGCTAGTAAGTAACTATACATATACATATTCTAATATCATTTGTAACATTTAAGTAGCACAGCAGCCATGTTAGATATTTATAGATGATATCATGGTGGCTACGCACTGCTCTGTAGTTAGCAACTTGCTAGTTGCAGCCATGCTAGTGTCTATAATGATCTAGCATGGATGTTACGCACTGCTCTGTAAATAGCAAATCGCTAGTTGAAGTTAGCGACTCGCTAGCTCCACATTCGACTTATTTTCTCACCTAAGCAGAACCTAAAAGAGTCTCCTTCATCACGCCTTCATAAACAGGTGACAAATCGCCTAAGCTAACATTTAGCTTCAGATATGGCAATGGTACATTTAGAAACGTGGAGGACGAGCAAATTAAGAGGCTCCTTCCACAAACACAGCTGTGCTGAGGATTACTGGGTTGAGCTGACAGCCAGTAAATTGGATTTTAGTCAGAGCAGAGGAGGGGGGCATCTGAGCACAAATTGGAGGGGTAATAGTGCTGACAACATTGTGCCAAAAGACAGATGCATTATTATTATTATTATTATTTATTTATTTTTAAAGCAGGGTACATCTAACTCTGAAATCTGACAAACAGCTTATCATTCAGCATTACATGAGGATGTTGGAAATATCAGATGTGGCCCCGTCCTCATCTCTGGAGTGGAATGGGGTGTTGGGTTGGGGGTGGGGGGGTGACATAAACACGCGATGAAAGCGAGAAACATTAATTTTCTTTCAGACGCTCTTGTCAATACAAGCTGAACATCTTTTATCTGTCTTTTTCTCCCGCTGCCGTGTGTTTGATCTTTTTTTTTTCCTTTTCTGAGCGAAGCCATCTTCATTTTCGACTTTTTTTCTCTCTCTCTCTCTTTTTGGAAGATGAATAAAAGCGCGGCTGTTGATGGAAAGCCAGAAAGATCTCTTTTACTTGACGCCAATCACCAGAGACGGTGCATTAGATTAATATGACGCACAAATTGCTTGAAAGCACTTCAGAATGTTCTGAAGCCAACATTAATGAGGGGAATGTTTGTCTGGGTGTTTTTTTTTTTTAGGGAGGAGGGTGAGAAGAGGGGGGGCACACACTCTGCTATTGACCTACATTGCCCCCTGTTGTTGAGAAATATAAAAGTGCTGGGTATTTAAGGCACGTTAATAGTGTTAGTGTTACTAAATAGTGTTTACTTCTTATTCATCTATTTCAAACGGCATTCGTCGTTTAGAAATGCTGTTTCTTTTGGACCAGCAAAATGATTGATGAATTTTGAGGAAATGTACAATCTCACTCTGCGTTCTGCAGTAGGATGTTGTACATTTTATTTTAAATGTTTTTTTAAATGTAAACTGAAACCATGTAGTAAATTTGCGATCTATTTTACATATTACTGTTTGTGTACAAAATAGACAATATAAAAAAAAATGTCTAAACAGAAGCAGTCAAGCCCAAAATGCCTGTTTAACTTTTTTTGGATAGTTTCATTCTGAATTGAAATTTGCAAATATATATTACGCTCCCAGTATTGCCAAAGGGTGTGCTATAGTGTACATTGAAAATAATAGAAATGGACATTTCTATGAATGCGTAATACAAACAGGTTTTTAAAGTGCACGTTTTAAAAACGATATTGTTATTGTTTCTGTATAAACTACTAACTAAACTACATTGTCGAATATACAGTAGGCTTGGGCGGTATCCAAATTTTAATACCGTCAAACCTCCTCCCTATTTTACCTCGGTATCCATTATTACTGTGCATAATAAAAAAAAATATGTTGTAAGGCTCAAACAGCATCACCAAACTGTTGGCTTGTGCCTAAACCATTTAGAAACTGAATACCGTATATGCGTCATTAGGTTCGCGGTCACCTGTTTGTCTTGTTCGTATTTGAGATCGGCACGGGACGTCTAACATTCACACACATAAACAAACACACACACACACACACACACACACACACACACACACACACACACACAGACTGCACCAAGCCAGCGACGCACATCACGCTCTCTCATTCACACACATACACACACATAGACTGCACGCTCTCTCTCATTCACACACATACACACACACACAAACGAGTGGTGCTTGACCAAATTACACGAGAATTACCGACCGCTCCTGCGCTTTATTTGGAAATTTATTTCCGCACCGCAAGAAATCTGGCCGGGTCCCGCGGCTTCCATGGAACAGCAGCGGGGGTGAATGCAGACCTTTATTTCGTATTTATCACGTCTCCCTTCTCGTTCGATCGAAACCTGAAATACTGCCAAACTGCAGAGGTTGTGTTCTTTTTAAGAACAGGTCACTTGGTGCGCGACTCGCCATCTTGCCTCACCTCTCTCTCTCTCCTCCACACTGTCCCGGGATGACAATCACGCATACGCATTAAATAAATAGTATTTAATATATAATACTTGTCTCCTATATAAGTGCATTGTTTTTTATGATGGTATAACGATATTGAAACTGACACCGTTGCTATTTTTAGATCCCGCAGTAAACCATATTACAGTATTACCGCCCAAGCCTAATATACAGTAGTCAGCATTTGAAGTGTATCATCACCTTTCATTAAGATTGTCCTAAAACTATTGAACAACACTCATTCTTGATATTTTTGATTAACTTTGGATGTTGACTATTGTGTTTTTTTATCTGAAAAACAATGCTAAAGTCAGTTATTCTGCTTTGGAAATGTGTATTACGTTGTGTTGGTCTCTATAACCAGCCCGCTACCAGCTTAGATATTTAGGGCAGTGTTTCCCAACCTTGTCCCTGAAGGCACACCAACAGTACACATGTTCAACCTCTCCCTAATCAAACACATCTGCATCAACTCATCAGAACATTGGAAGAGACTCCAAAACCTGAAGTTAATGGGTCAGATATGGGACACATCCAAAATATGTGCTGTTGGTGTGCATCCAGGAACAGGTTGGGAAACACTGATTTAGGAAACATGCTAAGTAGTCAACATTAAAATGGATCATCACCTTTCATCAAGGTTGTCCTAAAACAATTGAACAACACCCATTCTTGTCTTAGAACAATTTTGAAAAACTTTTTTGATTCACTTTGAATGTTGACTAGGCGACGCGGTGGCGCAGTGGGTAGCGCTTTCACCTCACAGCAAGAAGGTTGCTGGTTTGCATGTTCTCCTCACGTTTGCGTGGGTTTCCTCTGGGTGGTCCGGTTTCCCCCACAAGTTCAAAGACATGTGCTATAGGTGAATTGGGTATGCTAAATTGTCCGTAGTGTATGTGTGTGAATGAGAATGTATGGGTGTTTCCCAGTGATGGGTTGCAGCTGGAAGGACATCCGCTGCGTAAAACATATGCTGGATAAGTTGGTGGTTCATTCTGCTGTGGCGACTCTTGATTAATTAAGGGACTAAGCTGAAATTATGATTTAAAGTAATGTTTTTGATTTAAATATCAGGAAATAAATTAGGAAATTAACCATAGCGACTTTAATGTAATATAGTTTATATATATTTATTACCTTTGGCCCACGGCTCATAATGATATTTGGTTTTTGGCCCTTTATATGAAAAGGTTTGGGCATCCCTGCTATATTACAAACCATACATCAATAAAAATATTTTTAGATCATCTTATTTAGATAATCGATAAATGTCAAAATGACACATTTGACTGGTCCAAGGTCACATTTTTGGTGAATCCATTGATAATGACTTTGCAGGCCCCTAGCCAGCCTGGTAAAAGGGGTGGTTATTTTTTGGACCTTTTTGCAGTTAATCGCCTCATTTTCTATTTAATTTAAATCTAACTGAGATTTAAATACTGAATTAGGTGACATTTTAAGCACCATTTTTAGCTGGATTAGCTTGTTAGATGGTCATCATAACCACACTTTTTGATGTAACAAAAATATTTCCTAAATATTTAGAATAAAGAATTATGACAAATATTTATTTTTAAAATACAAATGTATTACATCTTATAATCTTAGAAAAAAAGTTTTACATTAAAAACTGTAGCCTATTAGAATTTATTAGGCAAATAAACTGGCCAGCACATTCAACTTTCCTCAGTCAGAATTTGGCCATTTGAATAATAAAAAATCAAAATATAATAGTAATAATAATAATAATAATATAATAGTAATAATAATTATAATAATAGTAGTAATAATAATAATAATAATAATAATAATAATAATAATAATAATAATAATGATAATTATTATTATTATTATTATTATTATTATTATTATTATTATTATTAGGGGCAACGCAGTAGCGCAGTAGGTAGTGCTGTCGCCTCATAGCAAGAAGGTCGCTGGTTCGAGCCTCGGCTGCGTCAGTTGGCGTTTCTGTGTGGAGTTTGCATGTTTTCTCTGCGTTCACGTGGGTTTTCTTCAGGTGCTCCGGTTTCTCCCACAGTCCAAAGACATGCTGTACAGGTGAATTGGGTAAGCTAAATTGTCCGTAGTGTTTGTGTGTGTGTGTGAATGTGTTTCCCAGTGATGGGTTGCAGCTGGAAGGACATCCGCTGTGTAAAACAAATGCTGGATGAGTTGGCGGTTCATTCCGCTGTGGCGACCCCGGATTAATAAAGGGACTAAGCCAAAAAGAAAATGAATGAATAATAATAATACATTTTCTTTTCGGCTTAGTCCCTTTATTAATCTGGGGTCGCCACAGCGGAATGAACAGCCAACTTATCCGGAGGAAACCCACGCGAACATGCTAACTCCACACAGAAACGCCAACTGAGCCGAGGCTCGAACCATCGACCCAGCGACCTTCTTGCTGTGAGGCAACAGCAGTACCTACTGCGCCACTGCTATTATTTAAATATTATTATAATTATTATTATTATTATTATTATTATTATTATTATTATTATTATTATTATTATAATTATAATTATAATTATAATTATTATTATTATTATTATTACAAGAGCCAAAATATTTGATTTCAATATGGGCTGCTTTTGGGGCTTCACACTTTTTTATTGCAGATCAGCAGATTTCCACAGATTGTTAACCTATCATTGAGTCTATTTATTTACTTGTGTAAATGTGTGACATTTATATTCATTCAGTTGTTAAATTAATTTCACTAATATTATTGTGATATAATAATAATAGTAATGTTAAAATGTTTATATGATTTATTTACAATAGTTTGTAAAGTAATATTTTCAGTCATTTAGTAGATACATTATATGAAAGCCTTGCTTTGTTTACCAAATAAGTGGATCTAAATGGATTTGCATTGTAAACATAAATAATAAAAGTCAAAAATGTATTTTTTTTATTTTATGTATTAAGTATTTAGTTATGATACTTCTAAAATCATTGCGCATAAATCCGCAGATGTTTTGTAAAATTCTTAGCAGAAATAGCAAAAACTGTCTGCAGATTCTGTCTGGCCCTAGCCATTTTCTTTCAAGAATAAGGTCAAGATTTGTAGAATAAAAGTTACTTGTCAAACGTTTTCTCTATTTAAAAACAATACAGTAGTGAAAGATGACTTCACTTATGTCAGATGTTTTCTTGCACAGCTGGATGTTGAACTCTTGAAAAATAATTATTTGCATTGGCCAAAACTGATTAACTGAAGTCACACTATGATTCCGCTTGGTCTTAAAGCCTTTTTAGATGAGTTATTTTTACAATTTGTGATAGCATAGCAGTCAAAACAGGACAAATAAGCTCATGAATGGGGCAAATTCTGGATCTTTGTCATCTGAACCCATTAAAAGCCATTTTAAGGTTAAAATTATTAGCCCCTTTAAGCTATTTTTTTTTCAATAGTCTACAGCAGTGTTTCCCAACCCTGTTCCTGAAGGCACACCAACAGTCCACATTTTCAACCTCTCCCTAATCAAACACACCTGAATCATCTTATCATAACATCAGAAGAGACTCCAAAACCTGAAGTTAATGGGTCAGATAACGGAGACATCCAAAATATGTACTGTTGGTGTGCCTCCAGGAACAGGGTTGGGAAACACTGGTCTACAGAACATCGTTATACAATCTGCCTAATTACCCTAACCTGCCTAGTTAACCTAATTAACCTAGTGTGAAGCCTTTAAATGTCACTTTAAAACTATTATGTTTAGAAATGTGTTGAAAAAATCTTCTCTCCGTTAAACAGAAATTGGGGAAAAACATAAACACGGGGGCTAATATATCTGACTTCAACTGTATATCAAGGCAAACTACTTCTAAAAAGACCACGCACACTCTATAAATTACAGCTAAAATATTAAAATCTTCTGTCAACAATGTTTAAGCTCTGGCACAACCAAACTTATGTTTGCACCATCTCTGAGCTCCTGAGTCCTGAAGATGAGCCTCTGCAAACAGCAGCAAAAGGAAGCCAAGCCGTTTCAGGCAATCTTACAGGGCCAGAGACCTTAATAACCAGGGTCCTCGCATTCAGCTCACTCCATTTCTCGCCTCTCTATAAATATCTCTCCAGCGCTGCCGCCATTCAGGCAGGGCCAGAGTGACTCTACAGGGTCATGTGTGATGCAGCAGAGGTGGGCAGAGACACACAGCAGCTCTGGCTTGATAATTGCCAAGTGATAAAGAGGTGATTGCCTGCTGGCACCGAGGGAGACTAATGCCATCGGCAAGCCATAAAAAAAACCCACATGCCTGACACTAAACGAATGCCGTGGTTTTTTTCCCCCATTTTGAAGGAAG
Organism: Danio aesculapii; assembly: GCF_903798145.1. Lineage (NCBI taxonomy): Eukaryota > Metazoa > Chordata > Actinopteri > Cypriniformes > Danionidae > Danio > Danio aesculapii. The sequence goes on along the minus strand of NC_079456.1, from coordinate 20,150,205 downwards.
AAAAGGTTACGACCTCGCTGATGAAGACTTGGCTGAAGGCAATTTGGTCCATTTTTGCCTGCGCTTGAAGGCTTGCTGTCTATTCAGGATGCAGGGTGAAGTTTTTGTTTTGAAATGCGTAGCAATCACGCGCTCAGTTTAATTGTTATAATTATTTTGAATTATTTATAATTCTTATTTCCCCCTCATGTCCTTACACACCTGTATGCTGTTCTTCCTTAAAAATAAGATATGCAGACTTTAGTAGCTTGTAATAACTAAAAGTTAGTTTGAATGTCATTCATGCAAGTATATAACAGTAAGTTTATAACAGTCAGGCGCGACACAAGTGTTTCTTGCTTGTTTCAGCCTGACACCGTTATGATTTTCATGTCATGCGTCACATTGATTAAATAACAAATGCATTTGCTCACACTTGCGTGTAGGGATGGGTATCATTAGGGTTTTAACGGTATTACTACTTTTATCGATACCACTTATCGGTTCGGTACTTTAACGGTTCTCTTATCGGTACTTTTTGTAGTGTTTTTTTAACGCAAAAACAAATTGAACAGATTAAGCAGCACATTATTTTATTATTACGTTTATAATGTTAAATAAAATGAAACCAATAATTGTAAAACAAATAAATAAATAAAAATGTTCCTGTAAAAGAATGTAGAGAAAAATCAACATGTTTGTCTTTTTTTATTAACAAGAACCAGCATGTTCTGTTTTCTTATACAACATTTCTTAACAAGAATAGAATAAATGAGAAAAAAAAAGAAATTAAATAAAAAGAAAAAGGAAAATAACACAGAGGAGAGGGTACATAATTCTCAAATTACATACAAATAAATTACGCACATTTTTCCAATTTTAGTTATTAACAAGAGTTATTAAATGCACTTTTACTACAGGAAATGCATGTATACAAACACTTTTATGCAAGAAAGTTAAAGGAGGAGCAAATATTAACTGTTTTAATTGCTTTTCCATTTTTAGACTTAGAAATCCCTTTTATATACATTTGAATCTCTTTTTCCAGCACCATGAAGAGAGGTTTGCTTTTGGCAAACTTGGATTTATGTATGTGAAAGTTACATAATAATAAAATAATGTTTATAGTAAAACCAGCATCTTTTAAAGAGCGATCCATTACATAATAACCCAAAATCACATGTTTATAAGATAAGGAAAATGATTTAAAAATATTATGAGCAATAAAAGCTTCAACATTAATCCAAAAAAGTTGGGTATATTGGCAAGACCAAAATAACATGTTTGCCTTTTCTGGCAGAAGTCGAGATCTTTCTTGGTTTGCTCCCTGTAGTTGAAAATAACCTCTTTGAGTTGCAAAATGCAGTTAAATGAGATCATGTTATAAATGATACAGTGTTTTGGGAGTTAATTGTGTTTTTAATACAGTTTTGAGCATCTTGCAATGTAAAAATAAGCTGTTTTTTTAATAATTTCTTAATAAGCAAAGTTTATTATTAGGCTATTCATAGGCTATATTTGTAAATACAGCTGATGTATAAGCATTTTTGATGTTAAAGATTTATTTAGGCTACCTCAGCAAAAAAAAAAAAAAAAATGCTGTTTTCATTGTAACCGAATGTGTGTGTTTATTTACCTATTAATGTTATACTAATTTAGGTGATTGACTGCTGGCATAACGATGTGGATGATGTAACGTTACCGTTAGTAGCTAGGCAGTCAAAAACGTTTCATTTGTTTTACTGCAGTTGATGCACTTTTGAAAGATACTTTCACTGAGCCAGATTGCTTGCGTTTCCGCTTATACAAGAAAACAACTTGTCACGCAAACTTTGCCATTGTCGCTGCCCACTCGGAAAATACAACCCGTTTTGTTCACTTCACAAGCTTACAAGCTGTGTTTGTGCGCTTAGCGCAAGCCTCCACAGATTTGCGCACGCACAGCCGAGAACTGTGAAGGCTTTGAAACTTGATGCGCTCGCTGGAAAACGAGCATTTCTCATGTGAGATTGCCAACTGTGCAGACGCATATCAAATATCGCAAATTAGAAAAGGTTGGTCAGTTAAATTATGCTACTGTAAGTAATGTTTATTCAGCAATAATTCTCCAGTACCGATAACAGAACCGTTAACGTCAGAGCTTATCGGTACTTCTATCGTTTAAATTGTTGCAACGATACCGATAAAGTACAGAGTTTCGGTACCCATCCCTACTTGCGTGCCTATGGCCTCTAGTCTGGACATGAGGTGTGTTCAGGTGCATTTGGGGCACTTATTTTGAGGCAACTGAAATAGACTGCAACCAACTGGAACTTGCTATAAAGTCAATAGCACAATTATTTGTAATTTAAAGAGTACATTATTTCACAACGCGCAAACACTCTGCTGATTACACAGACAGGGATGTGCAGCATACATGCTTGTCTGTAGATGGCCTGCTCACACAATTTAACCTCATGGACTGGCCTTTAAAGAATAAACGGTCACCATTAGGAATAGGTATCATTTATCGATACTGAATACTGTTTAAACGTACAGGTTCTTATCAATAGTTCTTACCTTTGACTGTTTCAACCTAGCCCCCCATGACAGATTGATGCACGTAAACACACCCCACACATGCACAAGGATATAATGTGTATGTTAAACAAACGTCAGCAGTATGATGACATCATTCAAGGATGTAAAATAATAAGCAGCAGCTTCTAGTTTGCTATTAAAACTGAAGTGTGTGGAGACAAATCAGCAAGTATCGTGAACATTACCATTTGTCCTGAAGCTTACCGGTAGTCTGCCATTGATCTATTTACACAATGGTCCAAAAAAAAAAAACAGTTCTCATTACCAAAGCCACCATTCACTTTCATCATATGGAAAAGAGCAGCCTGAACATTCTGCTAAACGTCACATTTTACTATCTACGCATTAAATAATGTAACACTATTTCGAAGCGACAAACGCTTAAGAAAATGATTCATTTTCAGTTGATATATTCCTTCAAATGTAACTAACAAAGATTCCCGAGAGATTTTTTTTAATAGTCTTGTTTCGCCTGCCGACAGCCGAAAGATCTTGTTTTTTCTGTTCTTTTTTCCCCCCTTCATTCTCCCCCCTCCACCTCCTCCAAGAACAAATTGATGTTGCTCACTTCTCCCCAACATAATTACATGCTTGGGCCTCCAATTTTCTGTTTTAATTCCTAAAGAGCAGAACTGAATGCCACATCGTTATCTGAAGCAATCTGGTGGCAGCCATGAAAGGCGACATTATCCGAGCCGTTCATGGAGGGAAATTACAATATGGAAGTCTTCAACTCGCCGCTCTACGCTGTGCCCAAAGCCCGTCCCTCTGGCTTTTAAAGGGCATTAGCGAACTGTCACCCGGCTAGTGCCAGCCAGCTTAACTCCGATGCCCCATTCAGCAGGAAGATGCCCACAAAAGCGTCTGATTACTGTGGCATGGCTATTACATGGCGGAGAGAGCAGACTGTCTTGTCTCACCCTTGCTTGAAGGTTGACAAATGCATTAAATCAGTGCTCCGTGACGCATTTTTAACATCCAAATTTTTGCGAAGTCACCCACATAACTGCTTAGTGAGATCGGAATCTCACAGGCGGCGAAATGCACTCTTAAAGGGGTAGTTCACTCAAAAAACAACATTTGCTATTATTAGCTGACATAGTGGCTGGTGATTCGTATACAGACACAATTTATACTGGTTGCTCCTGTTGGTACATTTAGTTTGTGTTTGTGTGTGTGTGTGTGTGTGTGTGTGTGTGTGTGTGTGTGTGTGTGTGTGTGTGCGTGTGTGCGTGTGTGCGTGTGTGTTTGTGAATGTTTTTTTAAAAATACTTAAAGGAGATGGATATCTGGAAAGGCAGAAGATGCATTAAATAATAGTTTGGTGTCATATTATTAATTTATCTTCATATATATTTCATATTATAAATAAATAATCATTTATATAGATTGTGTTGGGAAAATAAGTGTTTTTACAGAACTACTTTGAAAACACAAAACAAGATCTGTCAGTGAGACTATATACATTCAAGCCTGAAAATATTCATACCCCTGGGGTATGAATGACTTCGAGCTTGACATATATATATATAATGAAAATTTTCTGTAGGAATATATTTAAACATTCTTGAAACAAGATTTTTTTTTCTTGAGAATCAACATTTCATAAATAAGATAGATTGGTCACATTAATTATTTATATAGGTTTATTCCGTTTTAATATTTATTTAATATTATAAATAAATGATAGTTTTTATATGTTGTATATTTACAGAAATATTTTCAAAACAAGATGGAGAAAAAGTCAGTCAGACACAAGATTGTACTATGAATAAAAGCGTACATGTAAAAGCAACTATTGATATATTATTCACTGCTGCCATTTATCATATATATACAAACACATTTATAAAAAATAGCCCCTTTCACACAGCGATACCGGTAAATTTAAATACCGGTAAAAAAAAGCCTCATTCAAACAGACAAGAACGTTGTCGGAATTTTTCAGGAAAAGACCATTCACACATTCATTCCAAAATACCGGTAAATTCTGACATCATTAACCAGAAACGGCTATGTATATATATATATATATATATATATATATATATATATATATATATATATATATATATATATATATATATATATATAATTTACCGGTATCGCTGTGTGAAAGGGGCTATTTTTTATAAATGTGTTTGTATTATATCTATATTTACTTTATATAGCATCTTGACTATGTACTCATTTTAAATATGTATGAATACAAATATTCTCCCTGTATAAGTGTTAAACTATTAAAAACTGTATTAAGCATGTTCGCTCAGTTTTATATATATATATATATATATATATATATATATATATATATATATATATATATATATATATATATATATATATATATATATATATAAAACTTATTCCTGCTTGTTGTGATCGCCGGCGATCTGAATCTAAGGAACTAACTACAACTCCCAGCATGCACCTTGCACACACCAGTTCCTGTTTCTCACTGATTACACTCACAACATGGACTGATTATCTGGTCTTTATATTCACCCCTCACACACACACACACACACACATACGGGGCAGAGTCTTGTTTTCCTTGTGAAGCAATTCAATGCGTATTTCCCTGTTTATCCTGCCATGTGTTTTGATCTTTGCGTGGTTTACCGTTTATTGATTTTTTTGCCACCTGTTCTGACTATTTACCTGTTTAGCTTTGGGTTATTCTCATGCTCTTGCTTGATCCTGTTATGAACTACGCCTGTTTGCCTAAGCTTAAAATAAACTGCACATGGATCCTTCATCTCAGTTGTCCAGTGTCTACTGTTACAGAAGACTCAGCCATGTGTGTGTGTGTGTGTGTGTGTGTGTGTGTGTGTGAGGGGTGAATATAAAGTCCAGCTAATTAGTTCATGATGAGTTATTAGTTGTGTGAGCATAATCAGTGGTAAACAGGAACTGGTGTGTGCAAGGTGTATGCTGGGAGTTGTAATTCGTACCTTTGACGTGTATGTAGTTCTCTTGCGATTTGCAACTCCCAGATTGCCGGTGATCATAAAACTCCTGCTGGATTCCCTAACAAAATGTATAACTTTTTGATTTAGTGGCTAATTCATTTGTGCAATCTGATTTGTATACTTTAGTACAATTTGCTCATCCCCCAATGAGGCGTATGGTTAGGGGTTGGGTTTGGGGACACGTCTCCTTTTAAAAATCGTACGTTTTGATATGAGTTAAATCATATGAATTCCTGCTAAATAAACCCTTTTCATACAATACATAAACAGTTACGTTTCCTTGTGAGAACTGTGAGATTTCCAACCTATTCTAACAGCTGCTGGTGTGCAGTTTGTGGCTGGGATTATGCAGATGTGAGGAGGAGTTTATAGACAGTAGAGGCTTATAGATTTGTTTTGTGGGTGGACGGCATCTTTCAGGCTCAGTGACAAGGCCAATGAGAGAATATGATTGCCTTTCTGCTATCGGCCGATGGAGAGCAAAGCATGAACAATATCATCCTCAGCATTCAGATGAAGAGTGGCAGCCGGATGATTATTGCGTTTTTTTCTGCCCTTGTTTCCTCTGTGGCAAATAAATGCTGGTGTGTGCATGAATGATGCTGGATTAGTTGTAGCATTGTTGAGTTTAATGGGAATAGTTTAATGTAAGCCTCATTTTCAGAAGGGTTGTTTATAGTGAGAGAAGACAGTGTTGTCTGTTGAATTTGAACAAAGCATTGTCGGATGGATTGTGTTTGTAAAGATGGATAATACAAACTTTTTTGAGTGCATATAAATGCCAATTATATTCAAATAATGTTGATAAAAGAAATCTAGTAAAAATGTATTCATTTATTCAATTAATTTGTTTAATTTGTTGTGTTAATTTGTAGAGACTGTAAAAAATTCAACGCAGTCTCACAGCAATTTGTAACTTTTTGATTTAGTGGTTAATTCATATTCATTTATACAATTTCATTTGTACATTTTAGTACAATTTGCTCATCTCCTAATGAGACGGATGTTTAGGCATATGTTTTGATACAACGGAAATCGAATGAATTAATAGGAATTAGCCACTTTTCTGGCAATACACAAAGTAGTTACGTTTCCTTGTGAAATTGGGCTGGAAAAAAAGTTATGATCAATATGGCATGACAATATCCGTTTTAAAGTTAAATATAGCTTATTAAACTAATGTTTAAGTCAACTTAAAGTTATACAAGCTGTTTTAAGTCAGTTTAATTTAATTTAGGTAAAAAAAAAACCTCTTATATGAGTTAATATGGCTTAATTATAACTTAATATACAGTTGAAGTCAGAATTATTAGCCCCCTTTTGAATTTTTTTTCTCTTTTTTAAATATTTGCCAAATGATGTTTAACAGAGCAAGGAAATTTTCACAGTATGTCTGATAATATTTTTTCTTCTGGAGAAAGTCTTATTTGTTTTATTTAGACTAGAATAAAAACATTTATTTTTTTATACATTTTTCAAACACCGTTTTAAGGTCAAAATTATAAGCCCCTTTAAGCCATTTTTTTCTGATAGTCTACAGAACAGACCATTGTTATACAATAACTTCCCTAATTACCCTAACCTGCCTAGTTAACCTAATTAACCTAGTTAAGCCTTTAAATATCACTTTAAGCTTGAAAAAAATATCTTAGGTCTTGAAAAATATCTAGTCAAATATTATTTACTTTATTATTTTTTTAGTTTAGTTATTTTAATTAGTTAGCTAGTTCATACAGAATTAGATTATTTATTAAAAATTACATGAAAAAATGATATTATTAACTATTATTGTCATATTTTTGTATAAAATTATTTATACAATGATGACCAAATTATTTTACATTTGATTGTTCAATATTTGTATTTGAATACTGTTAGGTCATATAACCATAACTCACTATTTATTGAACCTTTATTTGTCCTGTTGTATTTATATATGCTTAATTTATAAAATTTTATGCAGATGTAAGGCATAGAAAAATACTTGATCCCCCTAGTCGATCTAACTTAATGAAATCTTTCCAAATAGAACTATTCAGTCATCTTGCAAAATTATATTCATATCGCAATATATGCCAAAACAAAAATATACACCAAAACAAAATATCGCAATGTCAGATTTTTCCAGTATCATGCAGCCCTAATATATATCTGTGTGTGTGTGTGTCTTTTTGCAAAGTCTGGGATTTGAGGGGTCTGAGATTTAAGCCGAAGTCCTAAAATCATGTTAGTCAAAGTTTACATACACACCAAAAGCTACATTTTATTGATTATTCCATTCTTAGTCTAACCAAAATGGTAATCCAGAACAACCAATCCAGATATTGTAATCATAGAATACTTATAACTTATAACTATCGCCATTCTCACTTTCACTCACAACAAATTCAACATATTTTGACAAAAGTCTACAAGTGGACGTTATTAGAATAGAAAATATGTTTGCGTTTCTGGTATATGATGCATGTAAACCTGCATGAGGTATGATTTGATGCTCATTTAGGCTGAATGTAAGAATATCTGCTTCAGTGTAAACCTGATTTATTCAGCCATGATAGCTGCAGCATCACAAAAAAAAGACGAGGAGAAAACAGAAGTTCCTCTGTCAGGGCCATGAAGAAAGCATCACCTTAAAGTTTGGAAAAAAAAAAAAAGAAGAATACAATTCAATTTTTCTGCTCCGAACTCCCAGGTCCCTTAAGGACTACAATAATATGCGCGAGGATCCCTCCATTAGAATGAGCCAGACCGACAGCTATTGAAATGTTTGGAGGGGCTTTGTGACAGGCCTCTGACTGGGAAGATGGACGCTTCCACTAAACATAGGTTGACACATTTTTCTCTTTTTCCGCTCTACTTTCTCCTCTACTCTGTGAAGCACTGCCTATCCATCATGCCCACATGTAGCCCGTGTGCTTCTAGTAACTTTTTTCTCTCTCTCTCTCTGTTGTTTTTTCTCTCTATCTCTATCTGGCAGCTGATGCAACAGCAGGCGGCTCTCATGGCTGCCAGTCACGGAGGATACCTGGCGCCCAGCGTGGCCTTTCCCACCACCCAGATCCATCAGATGGGGGCGCTCAATATCAACAGCCTGCCGCCCACCCCAATGACCCCGGTGTCGGGTGAGTTTCATCAGACACTGGGTGAGCAACGCTGCTTCATTTCCTCTCTTACGGGACGGGGGCTGAGATATGAGGTGTTACGGTCGTTTTAGGCCAAGCTTGTGCGCAATTGGAATTAGTGGTAATTTGTCGTTAGTCTGACCCAAATCATGTGGTGAGATAAAAGGTTACAGGTGTGTTAATCAGAGCTTAAAAACACTTTACAGGTTACATTTCAGTCAAAATAAATCAATGTTGTTGTTGTTGTTTGTTATCGGCACGTTTTTGTTTTGTTTTTTTGAACAGTTTAACTATAATCTTACCTGTAATCTTAAATCTGTTTAAGCTTTGTTTTTGATTAGACTAACAAACAATATCAGTCATTAATATATATACAAATATATATTAGTCAGTCTGAGCCAAATCATCTGTTGAGAAAAAACGTTACTGATATCATAACCGATATCGTAACAGTCTGACTGAAACTGCCATTTTTGTGTGCAGTTTGACTGAGATCTTACCTGTAATTTTGTGTCTATTTAAGCTTTGATTTTGATCAGACTAACAAACAATATTAGTCATTAATATATACTAATATATATATATATATATATATATATATATATATATATATATATATATATATATATATATATATATATTAGTTGTTTATTTGACCGAAATCATGTATTGAGATAAAAAGTTATCGTGATGTTGTTCAGAGCTTAAAGACGCTTTACAGTTTTTTATTATTACTGGCACATTTTGACTGAAACTCTGCAGTTTTTCTTTTTGTTTTTTTTTTTGCACTGTTTGACTGAAATCTTACCTGTAATCTTAAGTCTACTTAAACTTTGATTTTGGTCAAACTAACAAACAATATCAGTCACTAATATAGATATACTAATACATATATATTAATCATTAAAAGTTACAGTTATGTTAAGCTGAGATTAAAAACATTTCAATTGAAATAACCCTGTTTTTTATTATTATTGGCACAGTTCAACTGAAACCACATGTGGCGTTTTTGTGCACAGTTTGACTGAAATCTTACCTGTAATCTTAAGTCTATTTAACCATTGATTTCAGTCAGACTAATAAACAATATTAGTCATTAATATATACTAATATATATTAGTCGGTCACCTGACCCAAATCATGTGTTGAGATAAAAAGTTACCGTAATGTTGTTCAGAGCTTAAAGACACTTTAGTTTGAATAAACCAGTGTTTTTTAATCATTACTGGCACATTTTGACTGAAACTCTGCGAGTTTTCTTTTTGTTTAGTTTTTTCCACAATTTGATTGGAATCTTACCTGTAATCTTAAGTCTATTTAAGTTTGATTTTGATCAGACTAACAAATAATATTAGCCACTAATATGTTAATCAGAGCTTAAAGGCACTTTACAGTTTAAATAAACCTTTTTTTTATTATTATTGGCACAGTTCTACTGTACATACGCTGTTTTTTGCATAGTTTGACTGAAATCTTACCTGTAGTTTTAAGTCTATTTAAACTTTGATTTTGGTCTGACTAACAATATTAGTTGACATATATCAGTCATTAGTCTGAACCAAATCGTGTCTTACAGTTATGTTGATCAGAGCTTAAAACACTTTATTTCAGTCTAAATAAACCTGTTATAATTTTTTTTTTGATTGGCATGACTAAACCTCTGTTTGTTTTGGTCAGAGTAACAAACATTACTCATTAATATATGCTAATATATACAGTTGAAGTCAGAATTATTAGCCCCCCTGAATTATTAGCCCCCCTGTTTATTTTTTTCCCCCAATTTCTGTTTAATGGAGAGAAGATTTTTTTCAACACATTTCTAAACATAATAGTTTTAATAACTCATTTCTAATAACTGATTTATTTTATCTTTGCCATAATGACAGTAAATAATATTTGACTAGATATTTTTCAAGAAACTTCTATACAGCTTAAAGTGACATACAGTATTAGACTTAACTAGGTTAATTAGGTTAACTAGGCAGGTTAGGGTAATTAGGCAAGTTATTGTATAACGATGGTTTGTTCTTTAGACTATTGAAAAAAATCTAGCTTAAAGGGGCTAATAATTTTGACCTTAAAATGGTTTTTAAAAAATTAAAATCTGCTTTTATTCTAGCCGAAATAAAACAATTAAGACTTTCTCCTGAAGAAAAAATATTATCAGAAATACTGTGAAAATTTCCTTGCTCTGTTAAACATCATTTGGGAAATATTTTTTTTTTAAAATCAAAGGGGGGCTAATAATTCTGACTTCAACTGTACATTAGTCTTAGTCTGACTGAAATCAAGGATTTCATGCACTGTCAGAGAGTTTAATCTGATTAACATCAGTTATGTTAATTAATGCTTAAATACACTTTACAGGAAACATTTCAGTTGACCACCTATGATTTGTATGCTTGTTTTTTGTTTTGGGAGGTTTTTGTGCGCTCAGGGATGGGGTCTTTAGCAGTGTTGCAATGTTTGCAGTCTTGTTTTAAGCCTGAACAGCATTGTGTGATTTGCACAACTGACACATTTGACACATCTGACCTATATTGTATGATTTTTGTGCAGCCAGGGATGAATCTGAGATGAAGTCTAACAGTCATGTTAAGATTCTAGTCAGAATAAACATTCGAAGGTTCAGACTAAAGAAAATGGTGAGATGAAGGGCCCTATCATACACCCGGCACAATAAGGCGCAAGGCGTGTATGACGTGATGTTGTGACCAGCACAAGAGTAATTTTCACATTTTGCGGCACGTTGTTTAAATAGCAAATCAATTTGAGCTACTTTGTGGACTCATGGGTGTGCTGGTCTAAAAAGGAGGTGTGTTAAGGCGCATTGGTGGCACGGTGTTATTTTGAGAAACTGAAATATACTGCGCTATCGACTAACTAAAAGCTGGTCTAAAAGTCCAGCACAGAGCGTATTAGTTATGCACATTGCTTAATACACACAGGGTGTAAAGCAATACACAAATATCTTTACATATGAAAAAAATTAAAGGATTGAAATGATACAAAATTATTATTTTCTACATAAATATAAAAAACACTACCTCCATGCCTTTTTCATGTCGGGGGGCTTATTTTTAGTTTATTCCTGACAATTTGCAATTGTAAAATGTTATTATTATTATTATCAATATTATTTATATTAAAAACAAGCTTTGATTTGTCCATCTGTCGGGTTTTGGAGATGTATGCACCACCATATGGGGCATAAGAATAGGACGTGTGTTTGGATATAACTTACAAGTTTTTTTGACCACACTTCGTTATTATTGTTTATTTAAACGATTAAAGCTATATAACAATGAAAGCTATCATTTGTATTAAGTCCAACCTAAATCGTTCTTTTATTTTGCAGTCATAGATGAGTCTGAGAAGTGTTAAATAACACTTGCAATGTTTTCATCCACCCATTTTAAGCACATTTTGGAATATCGTATTAAAATAATAAGTTTTAAAAATGTACATACAAAGCTTATGCGCACAACTGATAGGGATAAACATTTTATCCAATAAGAAATAACATCAAATGTGCAGCTCTACTGAAGGTTTTTGTTTGGAAATTCAAATGAAAAACAGTTTGAAAATACACATGTCTTCAACAAATCAGCCCATCTCATGTCACATTTTAAGTTGCTGACATTTCCTAAATGGCGCGCACATCAGAATTGCAGATTGTTTTCTTCATCCTCAGAAACAGCTTTGATAATCAGGACACACGACTGCTCTGATTGTCATTCCCAGCACCCCAGTTATCATGCAATCTAAACAAACAGGAGATCTTATTGGATAATGGCCACCTTACAGCATTTGCTTATGCAGCAGTATTGCACTTTTCCGATCCCTTCCGAAAACATGCCAGCCAGTGAATTATGCTCAGCTTTAACAAAGCTCATTCCTCTTTTGTCAACAGCACTGCTGTACCAATTTACACCATACACCACGACACCGGACAATATCATTTGTCATTCTCGCTAAAGCGCGTAGTTTGGCACCATATGAGTAGCTTGCAGCTAACTGGCCAGCCAATTTCGAAACACATTATTAGTTTGGTGGCTAATTGACTGACCGTGGAATGAGAAAATGCTTGCGCTCATATGCAAAGTTAAAACACAAGCTTTTATTACCTGAGGGGTCTGGAAAGGCAAGACGCTTCCTCTGGAATCACATATAGATTTAATATTCTTCCATCTTTTACAAGCCGCCATCCGGTCCCACAAAAAGCCTGGTCCAATTAAAGCAGCGAGCTGTCAAGCCACGCTCCTTCTCGCCGCGGCTGAGGCCATCCATGTGTGGCATTACATGCAAATCTACTTACTTGCTACTTCAAATATTAAGTCAGACAGACAGGACGGTTTGTCAGATTGTTTTGTTGCGGTGCGAAACATGCACTTTTTCCATCACGGGTCATCCATCACTCACTGCATATTGGTTTTAGCAGCACCTTTTGTGTTAGCAATGCTGCAGTTGTTTATAATACTAAATAACTGATGTTTTTTGTAGGTTTGAATGCCATTAAAAGAATACTATAGTACATACTGTAAAACCAAAGTATACAATAGTGTTTATGGTTTATCAGTTCAGATATAGTTAATATTACAGTATGATGTAGTATTCATTCACAAAGAGTTGTAAATACTATAATATGTACAGTATAATACACTTTACTAGTAACAGTATTTGCTATAAATTACTATAGTATTTTTTAGTATTTGCTTGCCAAAATATACTGTGGTGCTTCTAGGGTCTTCAGATGTTTTACTGTTGTACTCTGAAGTGAATAAATTATGGTAAAACCATGGCCAAAATTAAAGCATTACTATGATATGTGTGCTAATATACATACATAATATTACCGTGGTAATTTATATTTTTGCCCTAATTGTCTGTGAAACCATGGTAAATGTCACAAAATGTTCAATAAACCTGTTTAATTCAATAGTAAACATCAGTTAATGTCCATGAAGAGATTATATTACCATGGGATATGCCACAGAAACACACTATTACCATTATAAATGTCCATTAAACCACATTAATACAGTAACTACCTGATTTTACCATGGTAAATATCACATAACATAGTATTACCATGACAAATCTCTAATACATCATGTTAATACCTAATATCACAATGGCAAATTGCAATGAAAAACATAATTTTGTCATGGGAAATTTCACAAAGCCTAGTGCTATCATAGTGGATGTCCTTAAAAACATGGTAATTTCATTGTAAATGTCTCATAAGCATAATATTACTATGGTAAATATCTCTGAAGCCATGTTAATATCATGGTATATGCCACAATAACATACTATTGCCTTGATAAATGTCAAATAAACCATATTAATACAGTAAAAACATGATTTTACCATTGTAAATGTCACACAACATAGTACTGTCATGGCAAATAAACCATGTTAACACAAAACACATAATCACAATGGCAAATTGCAATGAAAACATGGTATTACCATTGCAAATGTCTACAAAACACAATATTACATAAAAAATTTGGTAGTGTCATGTTAAAACATGGTAGTGTCATGTTAAAGAAGGCATAACATAGTATTACCATGAAGAAATGTCCACAAAAACATTTTTCAACATAACTAAAACTAAGTCACAAAATATAATGCAGTATTACTATGGGAAATGACACAGATATCATATTACCATGTTAAACGTTTCACACTTTTACATGCATTCTTGTAAATAACATTCTTTACTATGTTTACTACTACAATTACTATGCAAAATGTCAATGGAACCCTACTAGAACCACATTATTTATTTTATTTATCTTTTTTTTACTTCCTCACAAAACTGATCCAGCTCTGTGTAAAACAACTGCATTCCTAATTTTGTATTTTATCCTCTTTGACTGGGATCAATGTCATATTAGCATGCAATGCAGCTGCTGGGGTGAATTGGCCTCTCTTACACTGACTTAATTGAAAGAGACTGGCGGAGCTGCGCGGATCTCCTGTGGACGCGAGATGTGCTGAAATATGCGCAGCGTTGGACATGCTCGTGTGTGTTTGTGTGTGTCTGTGTGTGCGCAAGCTCGCCTCTACTGATTGCCTTCCATTATTGAACCTATTGGAATCTGTTGCATTATTAATCCTGCGCGAGATAGAAAGGCTGGCGTTAAAAATATTCCAAGGACTACAATAAATAAGATATTCGTGTGCTTTTTTTCATTCACTCATTCATTTGCATCTCCCTGACAGGCACAGCACCTCTGGTTTATTCAGTACATCTGCCTTTGGACACACATACACACACACACACACATACCTATTGGTTTTGACTTGTGTATAAAGCATTGTGAAAGCACAGACTGAAATCTGGTTCAATAGTAAGAGTTAGCGCTGGACAATTTTTCTGATTTTATTGATCAATTTAGAACGTAACGTTTCGGCTTGGCTTGTGTGTTTAATCAGCAAATTTAATAAATAAACATATAAGAATAGGCCACTGATAAAAAGATGGTTTTATTGCATGACTGTGCACCCAACTCGATGTCAGTGGGAGAAAATGTAAAATTTTTCCGTTGGTAGCCAATTTATATGAATTTGTAAACCTGAAAATGTCAACACAATCTCATGGCAATTCGTAACTTTTTCATTTAGTGGCTAATTCGTATGAATTCGTACGATCTAATTCGTATAATTTAGTATGATTTCCTCATCCCCCAATGACGGTTGGGTTTAGGGGTGGGGTTAGGTGCCACGCCTCCTTTTTTTAAATCGTACAATTTCGTACGACTGAACTCGTATGAATTCGTACGAATAAGCCACTAAACTGACAAAACGTAAAATACTTACGTTTTCTGGAAAATGTTTGATTTTTATTCAAAAAGTAACATTAAAGACTCGTGAACGCAACCTACAATTTAGATCATACAATTTAGCCACTAGTTTGCCAAAATATAAAATGGTTACAAATTGCCATTAGCTATATGTTTACATCCAAATATTCCAATTAGATTTGTGCGCAAAACTGGGATATTGCACAAAACACTTGAAAATAAAGCACCTTTTCTATCAAATGAGTCAAAATCAACACTTCTTGATAAACTGCAGCAAATATCAAAATATATAATGGAATTTGCTGCTATTTTTGTTATTACATGATCTGTCACATGACTTTTTTAATGCGCATGCTGGAATTTATTCGGTAAAGGTGTTTCAATCGCAATTTCTCTTATAAAATAAAACATTTATCCCACTCAGTTGAGCACATTGTGAAAATTTATGTGCTTTTTAGCATTTCCGTAAAGCGTTTTTATGAGCCTATCTAAAAAAATAGGGGAATGGAACATAGCTAATGTCAATATGCAAATAATTATAACAACAAATAATAAAAAAGACCTGACTGATTGAGCACTCAAGATTAGTGTCACTATTTTACGTTTTTTCCAAATGACTTGTTTATTCGCTTGAATTTATTTAATGTCATTCATACAGAAATGTACGTTTTTTGGAAACAAAATAAGCTTATCATCAGGTAGGTGTGAGCAGATTATATTTAAATTTTTTAAGATATCATACGAATTTGCCACTATTCTTCCAAAACTTAAATTAGTTAGGAATTACTAGTACAGACTGTGTCGTTATATGAACAAATATTACAATTCGAGACACAGTCAATACAGCAAACACGAGAAAATGTATCTCACAAGAAATTGTAACAATTTTACGCTTTAGTGAATTATCCGCTTTTTAAGTGTGACATCACGTGAAGCGGCTTCCGGGTCCAAGCGCTCTATCAAACTGTATGGGGAGACTCATTAAATGGTAATAATAAACATTTACAAATGTAATACTTTCAAAAATCTCGATCGCAATATAACTTGAAATATAATGAAACTGAGGGTCGATGACAACAGAGTTGAGGATCCACTTGCAGTTTTATTTAACAGAACCATCAGGCAGGCAATGCTCCGAACAGGGACAAACAGAAGCATGCAGAAAAACCAAAAGCGTAGTCAATGTACAGGTGAATGGTTGGGACAGGCGGCAAGACAACAGAAAACAATAATCGAGGCAAGGGTCAAAAAAAACGGGAACGCTTTGAATTGCTCACTTACAGCTTGCAAGACTCAGAAAAGTGTGTGTGTGAGTGAGCTGTATTTAAAGTCCTGGTTGTCAGTCCACCATGAGCCTCCAGCTGTGTGTGTGTAATCAGGAGGAATCAAGAACTGGTGTGTGTGTGCAAAGACTTCTGAGAGTTGTAGTTCATTAAAGGGGTAAATTGTAGTTCTTCAGCAATCTGCACAGGCTAGATTGCTGGAGATCGTGACAGTAATGCCGGGATATAGCATAAAACATTTGAAAATAAAGAACCGTTTTTATTTAATGATACGAAATAATTCTGTGTATTTATTTTATTATTTAAAATAATTCATTCATTTAATTTCACAGGAAACATAACTGTTTTTTGTTGGGTTTTTTTTTTTTTTTTTGCACAAATTATTAGATAATTCACATGAATTCATGAAGGCCCACTCCTAAACATAAACATCACTGGGTGTAAACAGTGTATGAAAACACCATTTGCGAATTGGCTAATAATTGTAATTAACGTAAATTTGTTACCAATTGCAACTACAGATAGTGTTGACGTATTAGAGACAACTCCAGACAATGTCAAAATGGCAAATGCATTCTGATGTTACAACAAAAAAATAAAAAAATAAAACTTTGATTATGGTTTGGTTTGACGAATTTGTGGCCAATTTCTATGAATTTCTACATCTTTGTTCATAGGATAATGTAGGACTGTCCCTATTGCAGATTGTATTAAAAGACACAAAGGAGACCACACGAATTAACCGCTAATTTGCCAAAAGTGTAAAATAGTAACAAACTGCCATTTTTGGTAGTGTTTAATTAACACATGTGAATGTCTACAAGGACTACAATGCATATTTTTTATTGCAAAACAAAAAAAGTAGTCAGTGGAATGGGAAAAAGGAAACACAATTAGATGATTGTTTCATTTTATTAAACTTTAGCAGCACATTTTTAGTTTCATGAGTGAAAAAAAACTGCTAAAAACATAAGAAGGCATTGAAATCCCAGCAATATCAAGAGCTATTGTTGGCTAAGAAATGCTTTTCTTCCATCTTAATGAAATGTTTTTCAGATTAGTCTTTAAAATTGACTGAGCAACTGATGTATTGTGATGCAAAAAAACGCCTTCTTCCATGTATGGTGAAGTGGTTTTTAGGGAATTGCTCTGCAATCTGAAGACATCTGGCAAGAGTAGAAATGAACGGCAGAACAGCTGTCACATCATCTGAGGCTGCGTTCAGATCTCAGGCTTTTACTTAATGCACAAGTGTGGATTATTATTCCTGCGAAATATCCTCTGTGTTACAAATAACATTAACGTAAAGTAACAATGTATTAGCAGAACATCTTTTTGTGCTCAAGTGGATTTGCAGATAAGACGTTAGTGAAATTGGATGGCAAACTAGACAACATCTGGAAGCATTTTTGTGATGTGGGCCACAATGAACCATTTTTACATGCTGTGAATTTCATAATCTTCATTTTCAAGATCAGATTTCGCTGCGATATTTTGCTTAAAATGACAGAAGGCCTGATAAGAATTTTTTTTTAAGTTTAAAAAAATATGTATATTTTCAATAAATAACGTATTAATCAAAGAAAATAACAAATTAATGTGTTGTTGTGTTGTTTAGCACTTTTTTAAAATGTGATATCAGTCAAACATATAAATTCTTATTTCTAAAATGCACTGGGAAGAGTTTCGATTGTGTCACATATACATTTTCATATTTTTGTACAGTTATACTGTCAGGGTTCATACGGTCATAGAAAATCTGGAAAAGTCATGGAATTTTGACATGGCATTTTCCAGGCCTGGAAAAGTTTTGGAAAAACAGAAAAACCCACAAAGTTTTGGGAAAAGTCATGGAAAACAGATATCTGTATACTTAAATATAGGTTAGTTGTCTTTACTTCTTTTCTGTCTCTGGCCAATCACATACTCTCACATTATTAGAGTGGTGTAAGCATTATCTAAATCAATCTTACATAAATATAAATTGAAACTAAATAGATTGTCGAGTGATTTACGAGATGCTGTAATAAATTTGAACATGCATCATTTTTCTTTTACCACCATATTTAATATTATTTATTATTTATTATTATTATTAATTTTAGATTAATTGCTTATTTACCTTTTTTATTACACCCTGGTAATGCATTATTATTATTTCAAACTTTATAGTACATAAAACTACTTTGCATTTACTGTACCATAGTACTGAATTATTACTATTTTCATATACATGCAGGCCCGTAGCCAGGGGTGGTTTGGGTGGTTCAGAAGACAGACCCCTCTCAGACAAAGGTCCAGAATTTGTCCCATGCATGAACTCATTTGTCCTATTTTGACTGCTATGCCATCATGGTGAAAATAACCCATCGAAAAAGGCTTTAAGACCAAGTAGAATTCTCTGTTGGCTGTCACTTCGGTGTGACTTCTGCTAATCAGTTTTGGCCAATGCTAACAGTTACTTTTTATGAGTCAAACATCCAGCTGTGCAGAAAAGAATACATACAGTCTGATGTAAGTGAAGTCATCTTTCACTAGTGTTTTGTTTTTAAATAGAGAAAAACATTTTATAAATAACTTTTATTCCAAATCTTGGACCTTATTCTTGAAGCAAAAAAAAATTGACCAACAAAAACATGTGAAGCTCCAAAAGTGGCCCATATTAAAAATTATTTCAATACTATTTTGGCTAAAATAGTCAGAAAGTGTGGTTATAATGACCATCTGATAAGCTAATTCAGAATAGTGCTTACAATTGCACTAAAATGCAGTACTTACCTTTTATAATTAAATAGAAAAGAGGCGTATAATTGCAAAAAGGTCCCCTTTTGAGAAAAAACAACCACCCCTTTTACCAGGCTGCATGGCTACAGACCTGACATGTTATTTACACAGTCCAAACAAAGAATGCCATGTTTATGTTCATGATGCCCCCCAAAAACATTATTTTTCTGAAACTTCATCCAAACAAAACAGCAAAAGACCTGCATATGCAACCTGGAGGATCTGCAACATCATTAGCGCAACATTTCCACTAAACATATGTGCATCTTCAGTATCTGTGCTAACCTATAAACCCACTAGTCGTCCTCCAGAGGAAGCGTGTTGACATCCCGTTTAGACGAGCGACCGAAAAATTGAAAACAATAGCGCGACCGCTCTATTACCAGATGTAAAGCACTTAAGCGCGATGGTGCGAACACGTTCAGCCAGATGGCGCCCTCTATTAGAGGATGCATGGTGATGTTTATCTCAACGTTTCTCTTTTTTTTTTTTTTTTTTTGTATACACATATAAGAGTAATGTTCAGCAGGTGTGAGCTCTTCAGCTTTAAAAAACAGCATGACAGTCTAATCGTCAGTGGCGCGATTAAATGGCTCGAAACTGGTCGCGTTATTCGTCTCTGCCCTGAAGTTCGCCGCTTGATGGGTTTTTTCTTGGTTTAAATGGAGACGTGTCACAGACTGATGAGAGGCTGCTCTTTGGTTAAACATATGTCGGATGTTTCTGTTGTGTTTAAAGTTAATGAGGTGTCAGGTGCAGTATTCGCGAACACGATGGCGACGCTTGAGTTCACCTTGTGTGCCTTCGGGGTCATAAAACCCATTGACTTTGTTTCGCGGTCTCGCGGGGGCTCCAAATAGAGATTGTGCTCGCTGGAAAGGGCCGAAAGCGTTTGGAGAGGAGCAGCTGCGCGGGCTGGTGGCCCTCAGAGATGCTGTTTTTCTCTTTTTAGGAAGCCACCGGTTGTAAAAGTCAGGATGTTTATGCTTGTGTTGCTCGGTGAAGGATCTGAAATGCATGTTTAGAGGCCCGGAGCTGCACCGGAGTGGAGATAGCTCACCGAAAATGGCGGTAATAGATCATTTGGAATCGTTTATCTGTTATTAACTGAAGGGGCTGGGTTATGATAGCTGGTCTCATATTTATAGTGATTTTGATAAACACTGAAAATCATCCTAAAATGGATGCAGTGGTGTCCGTAGGCAGCGGTTGTGTTTTATGGGATGCTGGGAGGTAGTAAATATTTTCCTGCCGAATTTGTTACATTTCTGAGAGCGACCCATATTAATGTTCAAACAAAGTATATTTAGTAGCTTTGTTAATGTAATGCCATACATTGAAAA
This sequence comes from Danio aesculapii, assembly GCF_903798145.1. Lineage (NCBI taxonomy): Eukaryota > Metazoa > Chordata > Actinopteri > Cypriniformes > Danionidae > Danio > Danio aesculapii. Next base: position 20,129,327 of record NC_079456.1, on the reverse strand, counting down.
TGCAATCATAATATACTCAACGTAATATTTGAGGTTATAAATATGTTAAAAGAGCAGCTTGAACATTCTGGTAAATGTCTGATTTTTTTGCTTTACAATTTTTTAGTTTGGTCCCACTTTATATTAAGTTGCCTTAACCAATATGTATGTACACTGAAACTAATCATTCATTACAATTTACTTATTGTGTAAATACATGTTTTTACATTATATTTATACCTGCATGTTAATACATTTGTAATTAATTTATGTAATTACATTTATAATTACAATGTTGACCATCCCTTCCACCTAAACACACTTAAACATACCCAAACCACCAAACCTTTCCATAAATCCTACCTCAATAGCACCAGAAGGGTTCTGCAATACATTATGAACACATTGTATTAATATTTTGATGTAAGTAGTGTACCAGTAGGCACTAATTATAAACTGGGACCTTTATTTTTATATAATTGATATAGCCACATTTAATCAGGTATAATCTGATAAACATATGATTATTATAACAACACATTGTATATATAAAAATAACAATATAAGCTTTCTGCACATTCATATTAAATATACAGATATTATAAACATAATATGAGACATAATAGAATAACCATAGGGTTATTTAAACCGTATATTTCATAAATAGGAAAGCGTATTCATATAATGCAAATACGAATTGTAAACAGATATAATATTTCATATATTTCCAGACAAAATCAAACATATGATAACAAAATTATCAAAGCAAAATGTCTTCATTTTGTTTCAGTATTTCTTCCACATATATTCACATAACTAAAAAGCTCCAAATATAACCTTAATAATGAGATACAAACAGGTTTGAAACGACATGATGCTGTATTAAACACAATTCCTTTCCATTAAGCATAAACTATGTTGTACAATCACAGATGGATGATGAAGTAGAACATAATAATTTCATAAAAGTGCCATAACACACATATAGCTGTACATAGGTGGACCAGCATTAAATCTTGTTGCGTTACCTTCTACCAGAGCAAAGCTCTATTAAAAAACACAGGTGTAAATAACCATAAGCCATCCTGAGTATTAAAAATATGGATGTAATGGGAGTTAGTTATTGTGGTTTGGCTGCAGTGTTAACCGATACGGTTCCAGCACTCCTTGTTGATTTCAGTCTATAATTTGCATAATAAATCCTTTTGGTGCATATGGTAAGCTGTTCCTCATTGTAGTCACCATCGGGTGCAAATCAGCATGATGCACGAGGGCAGATTGCAGTAATGTAAATCCAATTACACTTCCCTAACATGAAATAACAGTATTTGCCGAATATGCGACATCTCATAGTGCTCAACATACTAACGGGGCTGACAGATAAAAGATTTATTTAATAACAGATGGATTCATTCTGGACTTTTGGAATTGGATGCCAAAATGTGCTCCATCTGGAACAAACTGCTGTGATATGGACTATACAGAACCGCAAAGGGAAGGTTGATACAGTGTGCACTTGGATCTGCACTAACAATCGTCTATTGATCCCTTGATATGTAAACTGCATGTTGTATGTCGTTTTATGGAATCAGTGCAAAAAATGTAATTAAATTGAAGGAAAAATGGCCCAACACTGCTTTCAGAAAGCTTTTTTCCAAAGGTTACATGAATGAAATTCCAGAATAGTGATGTTGTAAGAATGTTGTCAACATCCCTAGAGCCTAAATGAAATTTATAAACACATTTAATTGGAGAATGTATAATTTCATTCAGTACAGAAAGAAAAAAGAGGCAAATCTACTTCAAATTGTCATTGTTAGCTTAGCAGCATGCTAACTTTAATCTATACTGATTTAGCCCCAAATTTTACGTTGAAACTGTTAAATATATTTTAAATTAATAATAATAATAATAATAATAATAATTCCTAAAATATATATAGTGCTTTTCTGTACACTCAAAGCTCTTTACACAATGAGGGAATTCTCCTCATCCACCACCAGTGTGCAGCATCCACCTGGATGACGCGATGGCAGACCACACACAAGCTGATTGGTGTAGAGGAGACAGAGTAATGAAGCCAATTATGATATGGGGATAGTTAGGAGGCCATGATGGACAGAGGCCGGAGGGCAGATTTGGCCAGGATGCCGGGGTTAAACCCCTACTCTTTTTCGAAGGACATCTTGGGATTTTCAACAACCACAGAGACTCACGACCGTGGTTTAACGTCTCATCTGAAAGACGGCGCTCACTGAGCAGTATAGTGTCCTCTTCACTATACTGGGGCGTTAGGGCCCACACAGACCACAGGTTGAACACCTCCTGCTGGCCTCACTAACACCAATTTCGGCAGCAACCTAGCTTTTCCACAAATTTTTCCACAAATTTTGCTGACAAATTGTATTTGTTAGCTTAGCAGCCTGCTGTCATTAATCCCTACTTATACCAACATGTAGCAAAGCAATTCATTTTACTTCAAAGTACTATTGCTAGCTTAACAGTATGCTAAAATCTACTGTTTTAGTACCAATATACATAAAAAAATCATTATATATCAAATTTGCATTGTTATTATTCCGATTAGCAGCAATGTATGTATGGCGGTGTGCAAATGCATCTACAAATGAATTTTGATGTATAAATAAAACTTCTATGCCATTTACACATTATAAATCGCGATGTTAGCTTAATAATAGCCTATGCTAACATTAATCTCTACTGACTTAGCATCAAAAATGTAACAGCTAAATCCAAAGTTCAAAGATATCATTGTTCGCTTAGCAACATGCTATCATTAATCTCTAATTATTGACTTTATTAATGGAATTAAGCTGCGGTCACACTGAGCTTTTCCTCCCATAGACTTCCATTCATACGCACGTGAATGCATCAGACCGGAAACGCAAGGTCATGCGTCGAGTTTCGCATGTCGCTGCGGTGCAAAGTTCAAGCTTGGTGAACTCTGACCTGCGAAATCGCATTACTTGACTGCGTGAGACCAATCGATGATCAAAACATGAACTCTCTGGACAGAAATTTAAGACATGGAGCAATCGCTCATTTTTTTTTAATGTCTAATCATCTTGTTTAATTCCGCCCCTTTTCGCAGCGCTGTACGAATTTCGCACATGCAAAGCCCAGTGTGACCGCAGCTTTAAGCTTGTTTCTGTGATTGTTTTAGAACTTTCAATTCAGTTGCCTATGTGAGAAATGAGTAACAAATGTCAGAAAATGGTCAAACTACTTGCGTGCTTATGACTATACATAAAAATAAAAAAATAACATAATTACAAAATATCATTTGCAACATTAAGCAGCATAACAAGCATTTTTTTGCCACCCAAAATTACTGAAAGTGAACGAGACTGGAGGACTCGACCCTATAAGGTTCAAATGGCTGCACCTACCTGAACTGTATATGAAAGGTAGCTTAGCAGTATGCTAATTCCCTTAGTCCCTTATTTATCAGGGGTCACCACAGCAGAATGAACTACCAATTATTCCAGCATACATATTACGCATCGCATGCCCTTCCAGCTGCAACCCAGTACTGGGAAACACCCATACACTTTCACATTCACACACTACAACCAATTTAGTTTATTCAATTTTATCTATAGCGCAAGTCTTCGAACTGTGGGGGAAACCGGAGCACCAGGACGAAACCCACACGAACACGGAGAGAACATGCAAACTCCGCACAGAAATGCCAACTTGCCCTGCCGGGACTCAAACCAGCATCCTACTTGCTGTGACGTGACAGTGCTAACCACTGAGCCACCGTGTCACTCTGATTTAAAAACTGTTAAATAAAAAAGATACTGTATTGTAAGATATATATTGAAAATATATAGTAGTATAATGAAATGTCAACAATGACTTATGATTCCAGCATTTTTGTCTTTTGGGGGGAGTTTTAGGTCCAAACATTTGGGGCAATTCACACTGAACGCAAGACACACTTTAAAAAAAGTTTTATATTCGATATCTGTGTTTTTAGATTGTCATATCATTCCCAAAACTGTGTAAATCACTCAAACGTTCAGAGAGCTCCGTCTAACAGAGAAAATAGAAAAAGCCATGCACTGATCTGTGCTCAACTACCAACTTTTTTTTCCTGTGCTAACTCCATTGTGTACCCTGAGTCATATCATCTGTCTTGTCTTACTAGCTTTTTTTGATGCCTGCTGAAGCCTCAACCAGAACATGATCTGAGCTTCCACGAGCTCAGTCTGTTTCCTAAAACTTCCTGCGGGCTGGATCGTCCTGTCAGCGCTCAGCTTTTTTCCAAACTGTCACATCACAATGATAGATTCGCAATATTATAGCAGCACGAAGCTGCCGCTCGGCCCCGCACGTGTGGTAGGCCCAGCTGAAGCTGCCTGTCGGACATCCCAGAACAAACCCGGTCTCCTGGGCTCCGGGAAGAATGGAGCAGAGGCGTCATCTAATTTATCAATGTGCCGTGTGGGAAGCAAACAATCGCAAAAAAGCTTAGGAACAGGAAATGGCACAAATGAGAGTAAAGACCTCACTGGAATTCCCACAGGTCAATGCAGTGGGAAGCTTGAATACAGTTTTGGGAACCTTTAGTTTCTATTCAAGACTTTCCCTAGTGGGAAAAAAAACTAGTCAGTAGAAACCATCACTAAGTTTTTATGGTTATTATCACTGTAAAATCTCCAATGATGACAATCATGTTTTGTAAGCTGTTTGGACAGAAATGTGTGTAGGTATAGTGTATCCACAGTCATATTAGGGTGATAGAAACACAACAAGTCTCTTTTTTAACATTTCCTGACATTAAAATAGGATCCAAATCCCTCCCATTTTGAGGCCGACCACAACGTGACGTAGGAGTGTATAATCATATCAACAAGACAGAACGTGTGCAAAGCAACTGGGATTAAAAGATCTGTTCAGCTCTCTGTGATCATCATCAAATGTGAGCAAGAATGAGTTTTACAAGTTTAAAACGTTATTAAAACAGTGCATGTTTGTAATAAATAAGTTAAAGACGGTAAAATCGCTATAATTTATCACCACAGCCGCATGTCAGTACAATTATAAAAGAAGATGCTTCAATCCCGGTTTGTGGACGTTACATCAGATTTATTTTGTGCATTAACATAACAGATATCAGAATACAGATACAGAAGTGGATATTAACGTGTATCCTGTCACATTTGCCATGCAAAAACAGTGCAAATTAAATGCGCGCGTGTCTATGTGTGCGTGAATTTTTTTTACGACACTGCGCGTGACTCATTGTTGCAGAAATACTTGAATTAACTCCACAACAAATACATCAAATAATCATTGGGAAAGTTCTTACTGTAGTTATGTGAGATCTGCTTCCTTCATGTGTGTCACTGTGCTGTTTATCTGACGCAGCCGAGGCGGAGATTGAGGCACATTCTGACAGGCACGTGGGAACAGTGTGCGGGTAGAACTAGCATTAAAGGCAGAGGCAACTAAAACAGCTACATTGTGTCCAGAGCAAAAAATTCAATATTCTGAAAGGTCTAATAAATAATCTGATGGGTGTTTTGAGCTGTAACTTTACACACACATTCTGAAGACGCAAAAGACTTATCTTAAATCTAAACACAGGTGCCGTTAAAAAACCATTCAAACCATCTATTTTAACCCTCAAAACCAGGCCATTTAAAGGATTTCTAATGTACTTTAACACATTGTAATTAAGACATGCCACCAATAGAAAGCCAAAAAATTAGGCATAAAAAAACATTATTGTTTCCACTAAATCAATAAAATGTTCATTTCAGCCATCATGCTGTAAGCAAGCCATCAGCTTGCTTATATTTCTATAAAGACTTTTCTATAGGGTCTTTGGTCACACTATAATTGAAGCATGCTGGGGGTTTCCATGACGACCGTCTATCTCCATGTCCAGCATTGTTCACGAGTACAGATTGAAATGGCATCCTATGGGAAGCGTTTTGTCGTTTGTACTGATGCACAGCCGGGGTTCAGAAACACTCAATGCTTGGGATCAAACACATGCTAGCAAGGTGTCTATTAAACCATTCTGTCGCAGGCTGTTGCGAAATGTTTATTCGGTATGTGCTGAAGCATTTGTTGTAACTATGATTGGGTCATTAACAGACAACAGAATGATTGACACTGTTTATGTAAATTAGCAATGTGCAAATTCATCTACAGTTTTATGTATTACATTTTAATGTCATTTTCACATGATAATTAAAGTGCTTATATGCATTTTATTATTTGAATAATTAATTATTCAATTATTAAGTAATAAGTTTATGGGTATATATGCTCCATTTTTAACATAGCAGTTTTACTAATTCAGTACCCTAATTAGCATAAAAAACTTGGTGCTAAAAACAATATAAACATGTAAATCAAAGGTGTCAAATCCAGATCCTGGAGGGCCGCAGCTCTGCACTGTTTAGTTTCATCCCTGCTTCAACACACTTACCTGTAGGTTTCAAACATAACTGAAGCACTTAGTTAGTTGAATCAGGTATGTTTAATTACGGCCGGAACTAAACTGTGTAGACGGTGGCCCTCCAGGAACTGGATTTGACATCTGTGATGTAAATTAATGTCATTGCCATAGAAAACTTATATGTTAACATCAATTATTGACTCAGTGCCAAAAATTAAGCTACTTTTTCAAATTGTCATTAGCTATGTTTCCATCCGATAATGTTAATTAAATGTAGCTGCAAAACTGGAATAAAAGACGTACAAATAAAGCAGCGTTTCCATCCAACGAGTCAAAGAGAACATAATCGTCACTTACTGATTAACTGGCGCCATATGAAATGAAAAATTTAATTTGAAGTGGTAGGAGAAGCTGCGTGTATCTTTTCCTAATTTAATAAACGACTTGCACCTCAGAAGACAACGCCGACACGTAATGAATACGTTGTGGCGTTTGAAGACGTCAGACGCAGAACACAGATGCCCTTAACAGTTCTGGCGGTAATTAATAATATAATAACACTAATACTGAAATAGTTACGGCATTTTACAATGACCACAACAACATCTCAGATGTTTTACAATGCGATCAGCCGGCTAGTTTGTTCATTCACACACATTTTTATCATCGCATGATCTCTTATAACAAAAATCACATGACCTTTTTTAATGTGCATACTGAAATTTGTTCGGTAAAAGTGTTTCCATCATAGTTTATACGCATCTTTTTTATTGAATAAAAAGTTTATCCTACTCAATTATGTGCATATGTTTTTCATGTGCATTTTCAAAATGTGCATCTTGGTGTTTCCATCAACTGTTTTATGCACATATCCATATCCAAAATGCGCATAAAAATAGGTGGATGGAAACATTTTATTAAACGGTATTGTAGTGTAAAGACTTAAACATAACAATATGGAAGTATAACAAAATGTTTTCCAAACCTAAATGAAACATTAATAATTTGTAAATCTTAGCTAGCAGTAAAGTTAGCCTTGTGTAAAAAATATAATGAAATGTCAACAGTGACTGAATGAAACGTGCAGTACATTTTGTGTTTGTGTGTGAACGTGTGTTAAAATTGGGATTTTGTCAGCGATTAAAGCCGCCTTTCCACTGCACACGACATTCAGACACGACAGTCGGAATACGCCCCCTTGTGGCAGTCGACCAGAATTGTCAGTTTTGTCGTGCACCATGAGAGGGAAGCTGATTTTTGCAGTGTCCGAAATAAAGGAGTGCAAAAGCAAGAGCCTTTATTCTTCGTGCATTCACCATGGTTGAATGAACGAATGAATACTAGAAACTCATAGACCGCTAAAAATGTTGGAGGGAATGTGGAGACAACATACAAAATCATATTTTTTATTACTCATTTATGAATAGAAATGTTTTATTATAATATTGACTTTTTTCTGACTCAAAAAATAACGAAAAAAGTACTATTTCTCATCTTGTGCGCACAGACCTGCTTGGACAACACTGGAATATATCGCATTCTGTCAGCCGGTTGCATACGGTCTGGTCGCAGGAGTTCAAATATTTCAATGTATACACAGCCCTAATAGGATCGGAATTTTGTGTAAACAGAGATGATCGGAAACTCCACGCATTTCTATTGTAAATTAATAACTACCAGTCTGTCGCTTGTCGTGTGCAGTGGAAAGGCAGCTTAACACCATAGCACCACTAGCCTCAAAGCCAGCTAAAAGAGAACACAAGGTGCGTCCCAAATTTCATACTTGTGCAGTATTCTATGCCATTTTGTAGTATAAATAGTGTAAGTAGTGCATTCATGCTGAAAACTCTAAAAATACCCAGATGATGCACTTATTGAACCGTTAAAGTGTGGAATGTTGGAAACTTCACACACTCAACGGCCGCAGCTTTGCTCACGTAATGGAAGGGGCGGAGCTTTCGGACACAGATGTTGATTTAGTGATTTTGGATTGTGAAAGTTCTCCTACAAGAGTGATTATAGCGCCTCCTGATGGTGAATGCGGTTATACTCATGGCAGGTATTATTTGGTAGTTTGGTCATTTATTTCACTAATTTGGCAACCGTCAAACATCATCAGGGAAACGGTTTGAACTTCCGCTTAGTAAAAAAACATTAGTGCTCTATTTGGGACGACACTCCATTCATATACTATGCTGTTGAGTAAGTGCATAGGTACATAGTGCATAAGCGCATAGTAGCCGCATTTCCACTATCGGGCCAGTGCGAGCCAGGGCTTTAATCGGGCCAGGCCGGGCCAGTAGCCCGGGAGGTTGAGAAATGAGGCCGAAATCATGTCGCGTTTCCACTGTCGGGTTAGATGCTCGCAGCGCGTCACGCAAACACCGCCCCCAGAACGTCCCCCGAATCAAACGTCACACAACCCGTCACACAACCCGCCCACTTCAGCGGGAACAAAAAACTCAAATTATAACCACAAACACAACCTGGCATCACTACGAGAGCTGGAAGATGGAGAACACCGAAGCGATTGCTTTTTTACTGTTTGTGGTCTGTTGGTGTAAGGCCAGACAGCGATCCCTGGATAAGGACATTCGAGTGCGGCATTTACTTTTTTCTTCTTCTTAGTGAGTTGATCAAGCGCGATAGCAAAACAAATGTAAGCGAAGAAAGCATCTTGTCTCCTCTTTACCTGACAGGAAAACTCCGCCTTTGTATGTAACCCCGCCCCGAAGCCCCAGCTGGCCCTCCTTGGCCCAAGGTGGGCCGAAAAAGGCCGGACGCTGGCCCCAAGGAAGCCCCGCTTTGGCCCGATTACGCCCCGGAAGTGATAGTGGAAACGCGACTGGCCTTGGCTCGCCCTGGCTCGCTCGCTTTAGGCGCGATAGTGGAAACGCGGCTATTGTATAGTGTGCCATTTGGGACGCAGCTACTGTCATTTATCACATCAAAAAAACTCATCCAACATCCACAGTGTCTTAAACTGTGTATTTAACTATTGTATGTCTTAATATGAACTTAACATGATTCATTGTTTGTAAACCGTATCAGCGTCTGACCTACAGTGTGTGTTTGTTTCTCTGGCTCAGCAGGACTCAGCTCACCGCCTGCCAACATCACCACATCAGCCGTTCCCAGCATCGTCACTCCTATCGTCAACGGCTTTACCAGCATCCCTCACCAGCCCAACGGTCACCCTGCAGTGGAGGCCGTGTACACCAATGGTCTGCCCCCGTACTCCACCCAAAGCCCCACGGCTGCCGACACCCTACAGCAGGCCTTCACCGGGGTGCAGCAATATACAGGTGAGCTACCTCAGTTATTAATGTTCCACTGAATTGTATGGTACAGCTTACTTTTAGAGGCTTTTCTGCTGCATTACATCCTTAATATCTGGTACTTTTTTAGTACCACCTCATGTGAGGTTTCAAGCAAGCCGTACTGTGATCTAAACATGAGGTATGATTGTTCTAAGAAAATTGTGAGTACCTGAATCACTGGATTTTGCAACACCAAACCTGCGATAGCTTGGTCATGCCTACAAGTACATGAGCAAGAATGCACTGTGATGCATGTGAGGGCACGGCAAGCCAACAGGTGGTGATAAAAGCCTTTTATGCTAGGTTTACACCAGACGTGGAAATAAGTATTTGTAATTTCCGTTTATGTAAGTATATTACATAAACAACAATGCAAATGTGTTTGACTGGACGACTGCGGGGTGAATGTACAAATTTTGCCTCAATCGCATCTTCCGCATTTGGTGTTAACCCAGCTGTGTTGGCCAATCTGAAAGGGGAAAACAGCATGCATGTTGACGTCATGTGGCAAGAACTCCAGTTTTAGTGGCCACTAGGGCTGTGCGATTAATCGAATTGCAATCACAATTTGAATTCTGTGTGTGATGGTCTTACTAGCAATTGAGTGAGCGCAATTGAGTGATGAGTGTCTCCCTAAAAAGTCAACTGGAAGTATTGCCAGTGACACGCAATCTAGTAGCAAGCAACAGCAAAGAACAATTTCAGTTGTTTCAGCCATGTTAGTTTCCAGAGTGTTCTGTATTTTTTTTAAATTATTATTATTTTTAGTTTGTATAATAAGCTACATTATCTCCCTAATTTGAGTTCAACTTGTTTACAGAAAGTAAGGTCATTTTATTTGTGTTTACTGCTGGCTCTATAGAAAAATGAGTGTTTTATTTATGAATATTTAATACATGTTTAAGTAAGTTAATATATTTTCAGTTCCTTTTTTAAAGGAACTAATAAAGCATTTTAGCAGTAAGAAGCTTATTGAGCTGAATCTTGACTGCAAAATTAAATCACAAATCAAATCGAAATTACAATATCTGTCAAAAAAAATCACAATAAGTTATTCTCCCCAAATCGCACAGCCCTAGTGGCCACATGGCCACACTGTACCTGGAGGATATTTTCCCCAAATCGCACAGCCCTAGTGGCCACATGGCCACACTGTACCTGGAGTTTCTGAAAATCGTCACCCTGGATGGAGTTTTATGGAAGTTTTGGTTTTAGTCGCCTGATACTGCGTTTCCATGTAGACTGCAGCCACTACTCAAGAACACCATTCCATCAGTAGCACACATTATCTCTGTGTTGTGGGTTGGTTAATACCATAAAGGACATCAGGACAATTTGTGTGTAATTTTATATATATATATATATATATATATATATATATATATATATATATATATATATATATATATATATATATATATATATATATATATATATATATATATTTATATTTACAGTTGAAGTCAGAATTATTAGCCCCCCCTTTGATTTTTTTCTTTTTTAAATATCTCCCAAATGATGTTTAACAGAGCAAGAACATTTTCACAGTATTTCTGATAATATTTTTTCTTCTACAGAAAGTCTTATTTGTTTTATTTCAGCTAGAATAAAATCAGTTTAAATTTTTTTTAATAAACATTTTAAGGTCAAAATTATTAGCCCTTTTAAGCAATTTTTTTTCCCACTGTCTACAGAACAAACCATCGTTATACAATGACTTGCTTAATTACCCTAACCTGCCTAGTTAACCTTAATAACCTACTTAAGCCTTTAAATGTCACTTTAAGCTGTACAGACGTGTCTTGAAAAATATCTAGTAAAATAGTATTTACTGTCATCTTGGCAAAGATAAAATATATATATATATATATTAGGCATGAGACGATAACCGGTTTCAAGGTTTACAGCAGTTTGGAAAAGTCAAGGTATTAAAACCGCAAAAATGTTTTGTTATACCATTTCTAAGGTATGTGTAGAGTTTTTTTTTTTTTTTTAGCTTTTTTCTGTGTGTTTGAAGCTAATGAAGATAGCAGGCCTGACATGTTTACTGTTCCAAAATATTATAAATGTGTCCTTAAATGTAATATATTGTGTTAAATGTGGGGAAAAGTTGTTGTTTTTTACTAAGGCATTTTAAAAGAAATTATTTTACAGCAGAAACAATACCGTGATACGATAAAATTTTTATCCAAGGTTATCGTAACATCAGAAACTTAAACCGGCACATGCCGTTTTAATATATATATATATATATATATATATATATATATATATATATATATATATATATATATATACATTTGACCGCCCTATAATGGTTCATACCATAGTCAATTTATTTTTGCATGAGCAGGAAAATATTCAGTTGCCGATCTGGCAGATGTAGCCTGCCCTTGAAGTGTTTTATATTAAAAGGTTTTCTTTGAGACTTCATACTCTTGGTTAGCACCACCGCTAATATTAAATTGTAATAGGTCTGATATAATTTCTTCCCAAATTTCAAATAAAAACATTGTTACTTAGAGCTTTATTTTAGATATGAAAATTTGTCAAAATAACTACTGTAATGTGATCTTATTTATCTGTCTGAAAGTAAACATAGGTTTTCCATGGTGTAAAGAGACATATAAACACATGAAAACGGGTCTTTTTTTTTGATGCAACAACAAACATGCTTTTGTCTTATTGGACAAAACTTTTGTAATTTTGGAAGAAATTTGCACGTTAGAAAATCACGAAGATATCACCATTTTGCAGTTGGGGTGAGATTCATAACCCTTTATTTCACAATAATTATAGTATAGTCTGGTTATGTTCACTGTATTTGTTTTCATAGCATTTAAGATAAATGTTGTTTTTGATGAACAGTGCAGGATGAAAAAAAAAAAACTCAAGTAGTTCCAGACAGGTTTGGACTACATTGTGGTTACATATTATTGCTCTTTATAATTTGTTATTTTATAAAAAGGTTATATAGCCAAACACGAGACAGGCAGAATGCAAAATTGGCCAAATATTGTCCGATTTGGCATTTTCGAATCCTATGAGGAACCTGATTGGTCTTCATAGGCCTAAAACTGGTCCCCAACAGATCAATTTTTTTCCCAAAAACAGTAAAATTCATCTAATATGATTTGTCAACTCATAAATCAGTGTGACTATTAAATATTGCTTACTGCAATACAACCATCTCTAAAGTAGCAAATAAATGCATCTTAGATTGTTTACTTTGACCGTAACAAACCCCGGTGTATAAAGGTAAGAACCACATAGCAACAAATAAGCACATCTACAAATGTATAGCAAATCTTTAGGCCTATCCTGACTTTTTGTACATTTTATGAGAACAGAGGTTTGTTTTGTTGAAAATGGTGTTTGATTCTCTTTGAATTTGTCCCCCTAAAATGCAGATCTATCAGATATCAGAGAACATCCCTTGTATTTATACAGTATGTGAATTTCTTTATTCATTTATTTATTTACTTATTTATTGTGCTGCTTACTTAAAATGGGTAGTTGTGTTTGACCAACCATCCGTCCATTTCTCTCTCTCTCATTCTCTTCTCTTTCTCGTAGCCTTGTTCTGTGCTGTATCGCATAAATCCAGCCCGTGTATTCACACACATTTCTCTTTCTTTGTGCGTTCAGCCATCTACCCAGCTACCACACTGACCCCTATTGGCCAAAGCTTGCCACAGCCACCACAAGTCATTCAGCAGCAGCAGCAGAGAGAAGGTGAGGGTGAGAGACTTTACATTTATTTTTTTTTTGCATAAAGGTTAATAGTGTTTGCATTGTTATAACAGAATAGTTAATATAGCTAAAATAATCAGGATCTGCATCTTATATTAATGTTTTAATCGATAACATTTGTATTGTAAATGTAGGGCTTCGTATTTCAAAAATGCATGTGCTATTTTAGCATTAGCATAACAACTTGACAGTATTTTAAGGATGATGTTATAAAAAAAAAAGCATGAACATGAATGTCATTTACGTATAGGTTAATATAACGCTATCTCGCAGCAATTTGTAGATTTTTGATTTAGCGGCTATTTCGTATGAATTCGTATGATCTCATTCATACGATGTAACATGATTTGCGTATCCCCTTATGACAGTTGGGTTTAGGGGTGGGGTTGAATGCCATGCCTCCTTTTTAAAAGCTTACATTTTTATATGACATAACTTTTTACGCATTTGTTCAAGTTAGCGTACGAATTGTACTGACGAAACATGAAATAATTATGTTTCCTCGTGAAATCATGCTTGTTAATACAGTTTTTCTGTATCTGTTGTCTTTCTGACTTGTTTTGAATGGAGACTCCTGAGTGAGTAAAAATGTTTTTGTTTTGCAGGACCAGAGGGCTGTAACCTCTTCATCTATCATCTACCACAAGAGTTTGGTGACAATGAGCTTATGCAGATGTTCCTTCCATTTGGTACAGTCATCTCCTCAAAGGTCTTCATGGACAGAGCCACCAACCAGAGCAAGTGTTTCGGTAAAAGCGAAATCATTATTCATTTCTATCTGCCAATTGACCATGTTCCAAAATGTGTAAGTGCGTTCATTTTTGCGATTGTTTTACAACTTCCGATTTAGTTGCCTATGAGAGATATTACTAGGAATAATAAATGGCAGGAAACGGTCAAACTACTTTCTCTACAAACAAGTGTGTCTATGACTATACAGACAAAGCAGAATAATATAATAAGAAAATATCAGTTTGCAACATCAAGCAGCATAACAAGCTGTTTTTAGCGTCTAAATATAAATGGAAGTGAATGAGACCGGAAGTCTTGAGCCAAAGAGATTCGTACGCGAAGAATAGGGGTCAATAGTCATGCATTTTTGTACGCATCTTTTTACTGAAATGTATAGATAAAGATGTATATGTGTGTGTGTATTTAACATATTTCTGAAAATTATGTTGCATCAGGATGTAATTAAATGTAACATTATTTATAAACCAAATAATCAATTTCGGCTCTTAATTGTCATTTGGAGAGACTGAAACAAAACACTTTTGAAATCGATACTGTTCCTTTAAATGTGATTTAGGGAAAATTGTGACATCATGTGCATGCATCTTGGCAGTCTATTGTCATCCACGAGTTTAGTTCTCTCTTTAGTTTTTAGTACATTGCTGTTTTGTAAACACACCCTTAAATACAAATGCTAGATGCAGAACCAAACAAGACACAGGTGAGCACAGTGATTCAATGATTAACAATTGTAACTGCGAAAACCAAGCAAATAAGACGCTAAAAACTGGATGGAAACATGGAAAATTAAGAAGAAGGGTTAAATTTATCTGTTGTGGGTACATTTGCATCAGGTCAAAATGTGCATTAATCTGGTGTATAATCCATTCTGAACTAATGTAATGTTTACTAAAATTCTAAATATAGTTCATGTGCTCAAATCTTTTACTTTTAGCAGTATTCAGAAGAGGAAAAAACAATAAAAAATAAAAGTGTTAAACAAGCATAAATTCTATTTTTATAAATGCAAAATGAACATATCTAAATAAAAACTCATTTGCATCATTCCAAATGTGTGTGTGCTTTCTACGAGTGTGTTTTACTTGCTGACGTTAATTTAATTGTTATATTTGTTGTTTTTCTGATTAAAAAGGTGGACAAGATTAAAAAAGCTCTGATTACAACATGCTAAATCTTAGGCAGTATACGTAAATTAAGCAACACTTGTGCATTTAGTCTATCCCAGATCGTCTGGTAATCAGTCTCTGTCCTTTTCCCCCATGTAAACTGTATTCTATGTCAAGCCACAAACCAGAGAGGAACTGCCTTTTAAAAATCCCTGAGCCAGAAAAAAAGTCCTAAGTGAAGCAAAAAGGCCCATTATGGATCAACATCTGTTCCCGCTCCAGGGGGAGACATTTCCCAAGCCACAATTAATAGCAGCTCCCGTCTCCTGGGGGAGGTTAATAAGATATAAATTTGTGAAGTAGGACCTATTTGCGGTATTGACTTATACACTATGCATTTACTGCATAATGTCAGGTCTGGGTAACAGGCGCTCGGTAGAGTAATTAATCTGCGGTGGGGGCCGCGGCTCGAGATGGACCGATGGGACTTGGCTGAGAGCACTGACATACATAGATTCCCTATTAAGCAGCATTGTGGCTTCATCCCCAACTTCACCTCCACGTGGA
Source organism: Danio aesculapii (assembly GCF_903798145.1). Classification (NCBI taxonomy): domain Eukaryota; kingdom Metazoa; phylum Chordata; class Actinopteri; order Cypriniformes; family Danionidae; genus Danio; species Danio aesculapii. Next base: position 20,113,410 of record NC_079456.1, on the reverse strand, counting down.
CCCTCTTTTCTTGTAGATACAAGCCTGGAAATAGGGTTGTTTTAGACACCTAGGCCAATTTGTTCCCAGGTGGCTGATGACCGACGAAAGCTTCCCGCTGTTTTTCATGGTTCACGGGCGTTTACTGATGTAATGCCAGCGAAAGTGCATCCACACTTCAATGGGGCTTTTTGGTCACTGGCTTTTAGGAGCCGATAGGCTTGAGTGGGAAGTTGGGGTTGTTGTGGATGAATGTGGATTGTGTGTTGAGGATGGCCCACTTTTTTGGGTCCTTTGGGGCAATTTGTCCCTGTTCTATACCACCTATATATATATGACGATAGATAGATAGATAGATAGATAGATAGCGCTCAGCAAAAATGAATACACCCATCATAGATCTCTCTTTTAAATTATTATTTTCTTTACAATAATATATTTGTTCATATACATTATCCATATATATGGATATTCCGAGCTGATTTGTTCATTGAAGAGCCATTTTTGGTTTGTTGGAAACATGCTTTTTTTGTAATAGGATGGACTGTGTTCATTTTTTGTTTGCAAACAACTTGATTTATATCTCTTTTTGTGATTTCTTGCAGGCTTTGTGAGCTTTGATAACCCTGCAAGTGCACAAGCTGCAATCCAGGCCATGAATGGTTTTCAGATTGGCATGAAGAGGTTGAAAGTGCAGTTAAAACGGCCGAAGGATGCGAGCCGCCCATACTGACAGGGCCCAACACACACTGGGCTCTCAGCAACAGCACAGGTATTAATATGGATGCAGCAGATCAATGTCCTGAATTTTTTTTTTTGTTTGTTTTTTCTGTGTGTGTAACTGTAAACCAACTTGTTTCTTTAATGTAATCCATATTATACATTTTTCATTTTCATAAATACAAATTTACCTTTACTTTTAATATCTAAACATTTAAATTATAACTTTTTTAATATCTAAATTATTAAATACTATTATGAAATGTTGAAATTGTTCCCAAAATGTGTGTGAGATCACTATTAATATTTTCTATTAATATTAATTTTTAAAAATATTAACAATTGTGTGTGTGTATATATATATATATATATATATATATATATATATATATATATATATATATATATATATATATATATATATATATCTGACACTTGTAGCAGTGCAATGTGGTTGTATATGCACTGGTGGGAGGTGTGCGTTGTGTCCCACCAGTGACGATATACTGCCACATCGCACAGCTACGAGTGTGATAATGCGTTTATACAACAGTTCAAAGGCATATATGATCGTGCATATGAAAATAGAAAATCAAGCATGGAGAGTCTAAAAACCCTTTTGTGGGAGGAACTACTTTCATTCCTTCATATCTGCATCTGACCGTCAGAGCAGCAGAAACTGTTTCTCATTCACTAACGTCACTTTAGAGCTAGTATTTAAATTATTTCTCTAGCGTAATGTCTAAAGTGATGACAAAACAGGTGATTTAGCTCACATTTTAAGATTATTAGGCTAAACGTCATAAAATGCCATAAGTCTACAGAGATTTCACAGTATTTCTCTGTTGCAATTGGGAGATCACAATATTACTATATAGTATAAATACAGCACTGCAACATACAAAAGAGAGAGATCGACTTAGAAAGTCATTTACCTGTTTAATAATGATTTGCTCAGCTGTAGTTTGTAACGGACAATGTTGTTGATGTTGTAATGGACAACATCAACCGTCTTTGCACAAAGACAGGCTAATGGTCGCCAATGCGCTGTCACTCAGAAATTATAAATATTTAAAAATGGGCACTATCCTTATAAATACACTGCATAGTTGCAATCTAAACAACTACATTCTTGACCAAAAGTACATTATGTTGTCCAACAGCAGCAATATTTGTCAAACTGTAGAGTGTCCTCTGCTTGTCGCTGTATGTGGGCAGAGTAATACATACAAGGGTGAAAAGTTAAGAGGCTGGATGAGTGCTGTTATTTGCAAAATATTGCGCGGCTATCAGCCAATCAGATTCAAGAACCAGACAGAACCGTTGTATATATATATATATATATATATATATATATATATATATATATATATATATATATATATATATATATATATATATATATATATATATACATTCCTTAAAGTACCTTTTATATTATTATACATTATTTTATTATTCATTGTTATTGTTAATTCTTGTATTTTTTTTGTTTTGTTTTAATAATAGTACTTGAGTATATTTGTATAATTAACTTTATTTCTAATGGAATTTTGTTTCACAGGATTTGAAGAGATTCACAGGATTTGAATTCAAAAGGAATTTAACTTTTTCTTTTAAAACAAACAAGAATGGATTTTTTTGAAGACATATCAGTATTTATTTTCCGAAGACGTTCAGTACAGAGGAGGGTTGCGGGTGAACCGACACCAGTGGACAAAACCACACTCGGCACAGCACGGCATGAAAGACAAGAGGAAAGATCTCTCTAAAGACAGAGAACTCGACACGTCCTGTCTCTCGCTGAGCTTCGAACCGTCAGTCAAGCAACAAACTAAAAGAAAAAAAGAAAAAAGAAAAAAAAAACACGAGCGAGAACAACTTCGATTTCTATATACATATTATACACACATATGCTATTTAAAAGAAGAGGCGCTTATGGCTTTTATTACACTGGACAAATGAGGGTTAAACTTGAAGACCAAGGAAAAATGCAGTGGAAAAAAAGAAGCTCTTCTTGTCCCGCTAGTGGACTTTCTTTCTCTTTCCCTCTTTTCTTCTGTCACCGTCTTTCAGCAAACGCAGGACATTCTGTGGTCACAGAGGTTTCCATGCCCTCAGTGAAACTGATAAATCTTTCACCCCAAAGGGACCAAAGGACCAAACATTTTTATTCCTCAACAGAAATATATGGTATTAATAACAATACTAATACTACAAACTACTACTAACGACATACGTTTAAAGAGAAAAAAAAAAAAGCATACATTTTTGCTTCAGGTCGGAAGAGGAAAGGGACTTTGATTTCTTTTCCTTTTACATTTATAGCTACTGGGTTTCAGAATATTTAAAAATAGAAAAAAAAAGTATTTTAAAAGCTATACTATTTTAGTGGAGTAGAATATGTGGATTGGAGATTGTTAGGAGCATGTTCAGACATTTTCATTCATGAAGAGAAAAAAAAAAACAAGTGAGGGAACGGACCATTAACCATTGTCATTTATTTATTTATTCTTTTGCTAAACTGTCCCACATTCCAGAGAACAAATGCTGAGTATAACTATATATGCATGTGCGAAACGAAGTTCGAACACTTAAACATATTTATCCGATGAAAGCTTTACTTATCAAGCAGAATAAGTACTTGTGGCTTCAACTATCCGCAATATTAACAGCTGTACTATACAGTTTGGCAATGATGGAAAATGTTTTGTTTTTTTGCGTTGATCTACGATCATGTTTTGTGAAGTATCGCCCAAATATACCTTTACGAGGGACCAGCAGATCTTTCATATCATTCATTTTATGCATCTTTCTCATCAAACAGTCAGTGCCAAATGCTGAATATCACCCGATAAAGCACATTGGTATATAAACCAAGCCTTAAACCTGAACACAACCCACGAAACGTCCAAGCAGACGCTTACAACAAATCTCCTGAAAGGACTTGTTCTTAACGCTTACAAGCACATCAGAATTTTACAGGGACCATCTTTGGAGCATCAAAATAATAAGCGAATTTAACTTCGGAAAACTTGCACAATCAATCAACGCTGATGTTTTCAGAGTTCATTTTGCTCATAAATGAGTTTAAGATATAGACGGCATGACTCACCCGATCCACAAATAACACATATTTCTAAGAATACACTTCTCAGGCTGGATATGGATTAGCTTGACGCTAACTGTCTGCAAAGGTCTAATGAGCAGCCTGTAAAGAGCTCACCAACAGCTTGCAAATAGCAGCCATGGGGGGTTACAGTGGGAGCAAACTGATCCATCAATAAAAAAGCCACCCAGTCTGACATTATGGTGTACTTAACCGCAGCTGTTACGTTGCTTTCAGACAAGTCGCAAATATACACAACTCTGAAGCACTTGACAAGAATCTTAAAGACCTCGTGAAATCAAAATTGGCATTTTGCAGCGTTACATTTGTGTTTGCAATGAGGCTAATGATAGTTGACAAAATGAGCACTGACTACAATGTTTTGTCCAATCATGCTAGTGGTTATTTCAAAACTGTGGCTTATGTGTTAGCTTTGAAGCTAATGTTAGCTGACAAAAACAAAGGCCAATTGTAACTTTTTGATTTAGTGGCTAATTCACATATTTTGTACAATCTCACGTACATTTTAATGTGATTTGCTCATCCCCCAATGAGGGATAGGGTTAGGTGTGCGGTTTATGGGTTTGTAATTGTATGAATTATAAAAAATAGCCACTTACTAACAATTCGTAAAATAGTTACGTTTCCTTGTGAGATTGGACATACACATTCTTTTGGAAATGGACAAAGTGGATTTTTTGTCTCGAAATGGACAAAAAACTCGAAATGTCTCTTAAAAAACTGGTGTGATACTTAGTTTGCAAGTCAGATCTGAGGATAATGCTAGCTGACAAGGGAGCTAATAATATGATTGAGCATGGCCAGTTTCTCATCCGTAATCAGTAATAATCCAATCAGATTGATCAAAGCGTACAATAAATATACAGATTTTACTGCCTCATCTTTGTTTTGGAAGAATCCCCCCTTCCACCCCATCTCCTCCTTTTCCTCCCTTTTCTAAGGGGAGCTCTCGAGACCTACCTTACTCACTTTATATGCTTATTGACCAGGCGGGAGCCTTGGGCTTAATTATCTCCGAGCTGAGGGTTCTCTCCCGGGAGAGCATGCCAAACTTGCTATTAACGCCAATCATATCTAAGTGTGAACTCTTGAAATGTTTAAAAAAATAGACCAAAATATTTTTTGTTGTATAGTGAATTCTTCTTGAAATTTAGCTGTTTCTAAATTATAATATGGCTCATACTTTGTTTGTTAGCTCTAAGGCTAATGCTAGCTGACACATCTGATGATTAGGTGTGTCCCAAATCGCATACTTATGCACTATTCTACGCCATTTTGTAGTATAAATAGTGTAAGTAGTGCATTCACAATGAAAACTCTAAAAAGAATAAGTGCTCTTTAAATACCCGGATGATGCACTTATTCAACCGTTTCACACACTCAACGGCCGCTGGTTTGCTCACGTAGCTGTAGGGGTGGAGCTTTTTTCTCCTACAGAGAAAATTCTCCACAAGAGTGAATATAGCGCCTCCCGATGGTGAATGTGGTTACTTATTTGCTAATTTGGCAACCGTCAAATGTCATCTGGGAAACAGTTTGAATTTCTGCTTAATAAAAAAAACGGTAGTGATCCATTTGGAATAGCACTACATTCATATACTATGCTGTTGAGTGTGCAAGTGCATAAGTACAAAGTGCAGTAGTGTATATTGTGCCATTTCGGACGCAGCTATTGTTTGTTAGCTTTGATGCTAATTTAAGTGGTTTAAAGCGATATTGGAAAATAAGGCAAATATACCGACCACTACAAGCTCTTGTCCGAGTGCAAAGCAAATATTTTTACTGAAAATATCTTCAAAATGTATAGTCTTAACGACTTGTTTATAATGCTGTATTTTCACAATGTGTTTTTGTTTTTATCACATTAAATTTAATCCGTACCAATTTGAAGTAGAACATTTTTGATAAAAATGTGGATGTGACTAATGACTAGTCTAGTCTAGACTAATGACTATTGGCTATTACATAAAATGTCCCAATTTCAAATAGAAATGACTCAATGCTGTACTCATTAAACAATTTCAGGGGGTCTTTAACAACTAAAAGGACAGTATTATTGAAAAATTCCTATGCATTTAAAGTTCTCGTTTGCCTTTTCCGTAGATTTTGACATTCCATCCATGCTGCCGTTACTGTACTCTCGTTGACTCCGCACTGCCTTCATAGAAATACCAAAACGAAAGATAATATAGCAAACAGAAGCGCAACAAGTTCCGAATTCACAAACAAACACAACTAACTGCGAATAAAACAAAGCTCCAGAATCTAGGTAGGACAGAAAAGCACATATTTCGACCTCATTTGATTTCCGCTGTGGATTTATTTGACCTGTTTGTCTTACCTAAAAATATATCGGTATGTTAAATGTTTAATCTGGCCTGGCGTCAGAAATCAAGTTCCGACGTCGCCCATATATATCACAGCCGTTTTTTTAGCCTCAGGTCCCGCCGAAATGGATCGCATTCGATTCACAGGTTATAATGGCCTTTTTCTGCTGAACTCCCTCCATTTCATCTCGCCTCTCCTGTCCTGTGGTGGCATATCTGAATGTGGTGATATACAGACATGCAGCCTTCGGGCATCGGCGCTCTAATAACCTCATGTTGCAGGGGCCTTCCTTGCAGAATCTCTCCATGCCAGATGTGAATTATTAAAATCAAATTAAATTTGGCCTGCATGTAAAAGCAAGTGTAATACAAATTAAAAATGGCAACTAGTGCCTGAAGTTTAATAAGTTTGAAGGATGATATCATTACAGCTTGAAAGAGAAAAAATGAGATTGGAAAGGCATAGAAAATGAAAGGTGAACCGACGGCGTTAATACAAATTGCATCTTTTTTTTTGTGTGTGTGTGTGCGCGCTTGAGGAACGAAGGAGGATACATTTTGCACTACAGGTATTTCTGAAGAAACTAGACCACCAGCATTTCATTTTTGCGTTCTTCTCATTCAGTCCACGTTCACGTTTGGTTCCTCAGAGATCTTCATGCCGAACTTTGATCTATGAGCATGCTCAAAAGGGGGGAAAAGGGTGGGAAAGCTTCTGGGGGTTAAAGTGTTATAAAGGTACTACTCATATTAACAATATGATTCTTTAACTATGGTTTGTATGCTAAGGAAAGTAGCTTATTATAGATATGATATCTGTATATTAGGGAAGAGCAGCACATTTCTCAGATTCTATGAGGGGTAGTCGGTGGGTGGTCAAGCGGGCGGGTTTTCGGGGTGGGGCGGGTTTTTTGCTTTATAAAGATCATGTTAAAGTTCTGGTTTTCTCAGCACAAAGCGTACGGAAATATATATCAAGAGTATTGATTCTGCTGTGTGAAATGTGCAGTGGGAGAGCCAGGCACTCCCTGCGCTGTTCTTAAAGCCTGGATGAGACAATGCTGTTTACAGTTGTTTTTGCTTTTCTTGGTAATGTTTGTTGTTTTCCTTTTGATATTTTCCAAGAAAAAGGGGACAAGAGGTGCACCATTTATCTCTGCGATGAGCTCGGTGCCACATGAACAACTGAAATGGACAATGTTGGTTTATTTATTTATTTTTTTCTTTCATTCTTTTTTTTTTTTTTTGAGACAGAGAAGACAAATTGCCTGAGAAACCAAACATCCTGTTGACATTTCTCAAATACTTGCTGCTTACATTGGTTTACTGTTATGCCTACTCACCTAATGATTTGCCAATTAATTTATGAACATGTTTATTTATTTATTTATTTAATATTTATTTATTTAATTATTTATTGATTCCTGACAACAATCTGTTTATGAATCGCCTATTTATTGGTTATGTTTAGAAAAATGTATGCATCGAAAAGAAACGCTTAATGGGCTTCTCTCTCTTTCTCTCTCTTTTTTTCAATTTTACAATAAAATTTTAAATTTAAATATGACGTCTTTGTGTTCAGTTCTTATAGTTGTGCATCTACATTTATATTATATGTGTGTACACAAAAAAGGTCTAATAGAGATTTAAATGTAGTATTATACTGTACGTTAGAATGTTTCCTGTTACATTTTTTTTCTGAGCAAAAAATATGATCATACAATTGTATCATGAGTTACAGAAGACTAAAATGTCTTTCACTGACTTAATTTGTGTACCTAAAAATCCTGTCATGTTTAGAACAAGAATCATTTGATGACAAATGTTTGCTGTTTCAAATCTTTATATTGATTTCCTTTAAACAGTATTTTAATCTCTACACTCTTTACGCAATTGCCAGAAAAAAAGTTTATATATAATATAATACAATTAGTACTATCAACTCTTCTTTTATATATATATATATATATATATATATATATATATATATATATATATATATATATATATATATATATATATATATATATATATACAAATCTGATTTAAGTATTTTGTTTAATTTCTACATAAATATATCTGTTATGCTGAATGCCAATTTGCTGAACAAGCCCTTTTTGGGGGCAGCATGATGGCGCAGTGGGTAGCACAATCGCCTCATTGTAAGAAGGTCACTGGTTCGAGCCCTGGCTGGATCATTTGGCATTTCTGCATGTTCTCCCCATATGTTGGCCTGGGTTTCCTCCGGGTGCTGCGCTTTTCCCCACAACTCCAAAAACATGTGGTAGGTGAATTGGATAGCTGTCTGTAAATTGTCCGTTTTGTGTAAATTGCGTAAAACATATGCTGGATAAGTTGGCAGTTCATTCCATTGTGGGGACCCCTGACTAATAAAGGGACTAAGCCGAAAAGAAAATTAATCAATTAATGAAGCTATTTGAAACATTTACTGTAATATCTTTTCTATGTATAATAACTTTTGGTCACTTTAATTTATTGTGGACAACAAAAGGGAGCATTTCATGCTTAATATATTTGCATTACAAAAGTCTACCAAAACCAGAGGTTAAGGTAAGTACAAAATCCGTTTTAGTTATACTGAAATTGTAAATGTATTCAAACAATTGTGGTTTATTGTAAGTTCTCATGCTATTTATGATTATAAAATGTTTTATTGTAATATTTAATCTCATATTTAATTAAATGTGCATTAGTGTAATTCAGAGAAAGGAACATGCATGCTTTTTCTACGTGGTTTGGCCAATCGTCGTCACAAAAACGCACAAATTAAAAAAATATTTTTGCTTGTTTAATTCTTGAGGTTTTTGTGACAATTTTATTTTATTTTTTACTAATTTAAGTGAATTGAACATAAAACAATTAAGTTAACTTAATCGATTTGTCTTGGGACAACATGAAGGAACTTTGTGTAACCCAGCATTTTTTAAAATGCAGTATGTGGTGACTAAAACCAAAACGTTCTGAAAAGTCTGGCCAGGGTGATGATTTTCAGACAGTGTGGTCATGTGACCACTAAAACCAAAGGTTTTGCCTCATGACATCAGCATGCCAGCTGTTTTCTCATTCTGATTGGCCAACCCTGCTTTATTCAGTTTTTATTGCTGCATGTCTTTCGGCATCACAGTGCATTTTTGCATTTTCATGTGGACATTTGGAGATTTTTCTTAACAAATTCGGGAAATACGTTTTTATAAATCTGAAGATTGTCGTGTATTTTAAAAAATCTGTTTGATTGATTCTAATAATGTGAATCAGTTTGTTCAAAAAATGACCTTGCCATATATATTCTGACTGCAAATCAATGTAGATAATATGTTCATCTTAAACTACTCAACAGTCCTTCAGTCAATCATATGAATGGTTCTCATACCGTATGTAGGTGTTAGAAAGGCTGATTCATTCGAGTGAGTTTGTTCATCCTAGATGACTCTAGTGTTTTTGAGATTCGTTCTATGAATCAGTTTGCCTTAAACGGTGCACTAGAAAAACCAAATTTAGTTGTTAGCAGAGCAAGTGTGCAGAGTTACATATAAATTTGGCACACTTTGCTTGCGATTTTCTGGTAAAATTTTGTGCAAAGGACCAGCGCTAATGTAGTTTTTCTAAACATTACAAATTCTACTATTAAACAAGATGGTTAAAATAAGCTAAATTAATTCTAACAGACTGCTGAAAAGTGATTTCCATATGGCAAGTTGTTTATATATATATATACGGTGTATATTTTGGAAAATGTAATTCTTATATTATGAATTGGTTTATTGGAATGTTTTGTCATGTTTTTCATATGCATTACCATGTCATAATGCAGGCCAATAGCTAAAAAGTCTATGTTAAAAAGTGAGACATTTGAAACGGTGAATATACAGTTTGTCTGGCAGCTGAAATATGGGAGGAGAATAAATGAGGATGTGCTTGAAACATTACAGTAATGAACTGAGGAAGAGAGAGAGAAAAGAAAGAGAGAGCCTAAAAAGTGGAGGCAGTGGCTCATGAAATAAATTGGCCCAATTACAATAAAGTGTGGCTCTTGGTCAGCGTGCGGGCCGAGCAGTTCATCTTTATTACAATCTGTTAATGAAAATCAATCCTCCTCCTGATAGACTCTTATCTCCATGGCCTCTGAGCGTCTCACACGCGGGAAGATAATAAATTAGGGTAATATTGCCTTTGATGAGGGAGTGAATTGCAAATTATCATAACTTTCCAAGATTTATGATATAGATGCCTAATTTTCGGCCTTGGTTTTTTCAGGCTTGGAGGTATAGAGGGGCCATTTGTTAAAAAGTTCTGTAGCGTAGATTTATTAACAAATATATAATGCGGAACCTGAATGCAGCACATTGCATTTACAGAGCTGTAGACCTCAGAGTGAACAAATGACCAGTACAAATGCTAAAAAGTTCTTGAAAGAAGATAAAATATTGCTAATAAATCAACAGAACAACATTTGCAGCTAATTTTTCAGTATTCAGTAAAGTTTAAAAAATGTAACAGTAATGAAAGTAAAAAAGTAATAAAAAAATATTAAGTGATGTGGCTGAAATGCAAATCTTTAAGATGTAAAAACATTTTAAAAAGTACTTTTTTAAATAATAAAAACATATTTTTTAATTTACTATTTCCTCAGCCCATCAAAAATGTAGAGTAGATGACTTTTATTAGACAGTAAAATATGAAAGATTTTAATTAAAACCACCAGAGGCCACTGACGCCTGACTGACTGATTTCTCCCTTCTTCTTCCCTAAACCCAAGCAATAGTGTTTTCAAAAGCACCGATTGACCCGGTTGAAGACCCGATTAAGTCCGGTGAAGAACCGTTCCAGAAAGCAGGTAAGACAAAAACAGAATCCAAAAAATAAAATAAACAAATAAATAACTGGGTGAGAATGTGGTAAAATCTGAAACATTGGTAAAAATCAGACAAGGGTTTTTTTTTTTTTCCTTTTTGCTTTTTTCCTTTTTTTTTTCGAAAATTGTTGGATGGCATGGTTTCCGCTACATTCATTCTTCCATGGTGGGGCGCCACGCCAAGATTCATCCCGCCACGGCTACATTACAACTTCTCATTCAAAGCATTCTATTTTTTAATAGCAGGTGATAATTGCACCAAAACGTAATAAAAAGTGAATTATAACAGCGCAAACTTTTCTGTAACCGTAGTAGTGCTGTGCATCATTTGTTTAACCCTTTAAGGTTACGTGCTGACTGACTGACTGGCTGACTGACAGGTGCATGATGTGTGAGGCCAGCAAACACAATGTATAGCCTTTTACTTCAGGAAGCTTTATTACCGGAGGCATTCATAAATATTTCTAGCTAATCTAATAAATGATAGAGACATGCTCGTTACATAAACGTACTAAATCGCACCTCAGCAACGTTTATTTGAGAGCGCACAAGAAGATCTGCACGCTCTTAAAGCGGCTTATATTTGAGGGGGCATGCAAGAAAATTTGTGCACGAACAGAAAAAATCGGCGCGCAAGCAAAGAGATCCGCAGGCTTGTAGGCTATTTCATAAATGCGATCTCGACTTCTAATACTGCGCTCACGACATTTGTCATTGAAATAACGCCACAGGTAGTTGGTAGATCTGTGTAAAAAAGGCCTGCTGCCACAGCTGGACAAAGTCCTAGAGGAAACACTGGATGGGTTTAGGGAAGTGGGTTGTAGGGGTCAATCAATAAAACTGGTTGGGTTTAGGGAAGGAAGAGGGTGGGTCAGTCGATCGGTCAGTCAGTCAGTCATTCAGTCAGTCAACAGCGGCCTCTGGTGGATTTACATGAGAACAGCAGGCGCGAATGGCACACGCAAGAGAAATTTGTGCTCTCAAAAAGCATACACAGCGGCCTCTCGTGGATTAGTGAAAACAAAACTGCAAAAAAAATTTACCTCCTGGGACATATTTCATGGTCTTCAGAAATGTATAAAGAGGTACTTTTTCAGAATGAGCCTGGGTTGGATTTCTACCACGTTTTCAGATTTTACCACATTCTCACCCTGTTATTTACTTGTTTGTTTTATTTATTTTGCATTCTGTTTTTGTCTTACCTGATTTCTGGAACCAATCTTCACCGGACTTAAACACCAACGTCATAATCAACTCCTCTCTGTGTCTCAAGTCCACCAACGTACATGGCAAGCTAACTAGACAAAAGAGGTAAGTGGTCAGCTGGTAAGCGCGAAAAGGAATGATGTCATACCACCCTGTATTGATGCTTTAAAAACTAAATGCAGCCATACCTAGCCTACTTCTGGCTACATAATTTGCGATCTCCAGAAATATATATAGAGCTACGTTTTCAAAATGAGCCTATGTTGGACAATACAAGGTCTTAAAGTGAAATGATTAATGTGCAAGAAAATTAACATTAGCCTACAACAACAAACAATTAAGAAATCACCTATTTCAACAGAATCTCAAATTATATATCAAATTATTGATGTGTTATAAAAATGTGTGTTTCCAGACTGTAAATGCTGGCAGTTATGTTTCTAATTAATTATTTAAAAATGCCTTTATTTTAAGAGAGCCATCCATCTATCAATTAATCAATCAGCTTGCGCACATGTCCAGTGCTGTCTATTTATCTTGCCAAATATCCTATTACTGTCAAATTAATTTGTCCAGTGTGAATATTAATCACTCTCGAGGCTTATTTTAATTCATTAACTTAGCCCAATAATTGTCCTTGTTTATTAGATCAAAGTGAGCAAAGAACAAAGTGATTGTTCCTTTTTAACGTTTGTTTATTTAGGCTACCTCATTATATCTATAGGGCTATGACTAGGATACTCATTAATAATAAGACTAATTAAAAGATTGGATGGCTGTGGCGAGACCAAACACATAAAATGCAGCTCAGAGATACGATAAAACAGGCGCTGTACTAAAGTAAAAGAATCATATACCTGTCATGTTAAGTACAGCTAGTCTGCAGTAGATGTATGAGATGATTTCTGACAGCCTTTAGCATGAAAAACCTGCCTCTTTTCTTCTCGCATCGGGCGCAGTTAAAACTTGAGAGTGATGGAGTGCCGAGAGCTGCGAAGTACAAGAGAAGGGCAGTGTTGGAAAATGCTTAGTTTAGCATGATGAATGTGGTTAAACTGACGACGTTTTAATCTCCGTCACTCGACCCCCGTCATTTCATACCAGTTTCCACCCGAGGCCTGAAGGGTCCTTAACTTTACAGGAACGTGAGGAATGGTAAAAGTGAAAAAATCAAGGGGAAACTTCAACGGCTTTCGAGACTAACCGGTCAGTCCTAATTTGTGTCGGTTTTATTCCTGTCAGAAAATCTGTAAAAGTTGCCTGACTACAGTCATAGTTTACTTAGTACTTACACTGAATTGGTGAATTCTTGATTCTGATTGGTTGGCCGTTGTAGCGATGTCGATTTCTTGTCTCTGATTGGTCAGTTGATTCATTCGCAGCTGAACGACAAATGTTTTTTCCAAACAACAAATTTTTAATGCTAGTTTTTGCCAATAAACATCCAGCTGCAGGACCGCAGAACCACACACGTTTCAGGCACACACAACCCAGCACACACCATCTAGGCAAACCGTATGATGTTACGACGGACGTTAATGTTGTTAACGTCTTCTCGAACCTCGTCATCAAAATATTTGTATATATACTGTTAATAAATATTGTACACAATAAACAATTGAGTTTACTATTTCACAAATATTGCGATCGAGACGGGCGAATGGGGAGCGTTGTTTCCGATTGCTATTCAATACAATAACTGTCAATAATTAATTAAAATAATAATTTAAAAAATTACATATATATTACAGTTTAGTAAAAGATGGTAGTTTATAATCAGATAATCAGTTAAGATAAATTAATATATAAACTATATTATATATTGTTTAAATAATTACCTATAGTAGCTCATTTTAATGTGACACATTATTGTTTGCTTTTTGTCGTTAAGCTGCGAATACTATAAAGACTGAAATGGGAAACCATTTTTGTGAAATTCAATAGGTGGCGATAACGCTCCTATAAGGAGTTAGTTACCAAATATGGTTTGCCTAGATTGAGTGTCTGAAACGTGTGTGGTTCTGCGGGTCTGCAGCTGGATATATCTCGTTTTTGGTTTCACATTGTTCTGCAATGTGTAGTAGTTTCAACTTGAATTATCTTTCAGGTGTTTATTTATTGGTAAGTAGCTGTGCAAAGGTGCTAATCATCTTGTCAGGTATGTTTTTGTATAACAAATAGCTTGTAACTTACATTATTGTTAGCATAATATGACTAAAAAGTTAGCATTACTCCCACGTTCCCACGAGGATCCCCCTAAGATTTATTTTGTTTTATGGATAGCTTATAGGGAAATATGGCCTGCGTTGAATATGCTTATTTAACCAAGTTTACAGTACAGTATTTTAAACTTGACTTGCAAGTTAGTATATAGTGATAAACAGTATGTGAGTGTCTAAATCCATACTAGTATTCACGAAACAGTAGCTGAAAAGTATCAGAATGATTTCTTCTTGCAAGATTCTTAAGTACAGTTGAAGTCAGAATTATTAGCCCCCCTGTTTATGTTTTTCACCAATTTGGGTTTAACGGAGAGAACTTTTTTTGAGAACACATTTCTAATCATAATATTTTTAATAACTCATTTCTAATAGCTCATTTCTTTTATCTTTGCCATGATGACAGTAAATAATATTTTATTAGATATTTTTCAAGACACTTCTATACAGCTTAAAGTGACATTTAAAAACTTAATAGGTTAATTAGGTTAACTTGGCAGGTTAGGGTAATTAGGCAAGTTATTGTGTAACAATAGTTTGTTCTGTAGACTATCGAAAAAAATATAGCTTAAAGAAACAATTTTGACCTTAAAATGACTTAAAAAAAATTAAAAACTGCTTTTATTCTAGCCAAAATAAAACATATAAGACTTTCTCCAGAAGAAATAATATTATCAGATATACTGTGAAAATTTTGGGAAATATTAAAAATTAAAAAAAATAAAATAAATCAAAGGGGGGCTAATAATTCTGACTTCAACTGTATGTATACAATCCCTTAGAACAGTGTTGGGGAAAGTTATTTTAGAAAGTAATGCATTACAATATTGAGTTACTACCCAAAAAAGTAACTAGTTGTGTTTTTTAGTTACTTTTTATGGGAAGTGATGCGTTGTTACTTTTGAGTTACTTTATCATGACTTTTTCTGACCTAGCTAAGGCTTGATCTGTTTCAGATTTTTGGGAGCTCTTATTAAAAAGTAAAATCACTGTCCGTTCAGATAATCCTCTTTTCCTTTTCTTGCATGTGTTCAATGCTTGCAGGTTTCCCATATTCTTCAAAATATCTTCTTTTGTGTATTTTGTATCTTCTCAAAACTGGTTTGGAACAAGTCAAGGGTGAGTAAACGATGGCCAAATAAATTTTTTTGGGTAAACTATGCCTTTAAGCTATGGTTATTGATGCAAACACATAGTGAATTTGTTGTTACCATGATTTAACTACAATAACTATTTTTGTTCTTGTATCTTGATAGATGAATACAGGAGAGGATTTGTGATGTAAATCAAACAATGCCTGAAGTCACATGGAAGTCGGAAAATATTAAATGTAGTATGTGCAAATTTCATTCATATTTCACATATGCGGGCGATGCAGTGGCGCAGTAGGTAGTGCTGTCGTCTCACAGCAAGAAGATCGCTGGTTCGAGCCTCGGCTGGGTCAGTTCCCGGTTCTGTGTGGAGTTTGCATGTTCTCCCTGCATTTGCGTGGGTTTCCTCCGGGTGCTCCGGTTTCCCCCACAGTCCAAAGACATGCAGAACAGGTGAATTGGGAAGACTAAATTGTCCGTAGTGTATGAGTGTGAGTAAGTGTGTATGGGTGTTTGCCAGAGATGAATTGCGGCTTCTGCTGCATAAAACATGTGCTGGATGAGTTGGCGGTTCATTCCGCTGTGGCGAGCCTGGATTAATAAGGGACTACGCTAAAAAAGAAAATGAATGATTTTACAAATGCATACTAGAGTTGTCGCAATACTATTAATTCACGTTACGATTCTATACCAGCTGAGTATTCGTGATACCTAGTAGTATTGCGATACTGTAATTCATAACTCAAATCTATAAAATAAAGATAATTGTCAGTAATACTATATTTTATGTTATAATAGGCTTACTTGAATTGAATTCATAATTCCCTTATTATTGAAAAAAATATTTGCACATCACTTCACCTAAACTATTTTGTAGATAATTGACCAACAAAAATTACATTAACATAAAGATACAAATTATAACGAACAAAATTCGTTACAAAAAAAGTATTTTTACAACAAAACATGCTATATGAAGTGGTCAAAATTTTTCAATGTTTGTAAGAATACAAAGTAATTCAAGTTCATTTTAAGAGATTGTTGCCGTTGCTGTAGCTACAACATCATATTAACAGGAACAGAAATAAACTGATTCAGGTGTGCGTTTGAACTGAAATGTCAGAAAACGTGCAATAGGCTACCATAAAAGTTTTGCAACCTTCAAGGGCTCCACAGACTATTCAAATAAAATGGTCTATTGTTGCAAACGTGTGACTTTTCCACATGCAACATTACGTATTGTAGATAGCCCATTAATGACGATACTACCATTTACAAACTACAGTGGCACCGCCAGTATTTTGGAGCCAAAGTATCGCGATACTACCGGTAAACCGTACAACCCTAATGCATACTATATATAACATACTTTTTTAACAATCATAAATCAGCAAACCAGATGAAGTACTTAGTATATACAGCATGCAATTTTAAATGAAGTGAGGCCAAGGTACTATAAAAAATTCCTATATGGAGTAAAAAGTGTCTGTGGGGAATAAATCCAAGAAATAGTAACAACTCATTTTTAATATGGAAAACAACTGATTACACCGTACAGCACATATTAGTTATGTTTTATACAAACTAAAAAAATATCTAACTAGATGAAACGGCTTCAATATGTCACATTTAAAACATTATCATCTATACACAGGTGAATGTACACATATAAAACACATATATACACTCTTTCAATATATTATTATATAAAGAATTTGTTTCTGTTTTCTGTCAATAAGCAGCTTGAAGAGGTTGTTTTCTACCATGACTGTAGCTTTATGTTTAGATGTATGGAACCAGAACCAAAAATATATGCATAGGTAGCATTTCATGTAGTTGTTGGATCCCATGTAGATAACATATATATATATATATATATATTTGTATGTGGGTGATTCTGGAAGATGTGCATCACAGGACATACTACGTGTCTTTTACGATGATTTCATCCAATGGCGTCACATCTGCGTCAACAGTTTCCACTTTTTATATGTGATCATTTAAAAAGATTTGCAGGTTAGCTGCCTTCATCTCATCCAGATTTCACATTCAGAAAAGCTTGAAGTGCCGTTCTCCATTTTGTGGCGTAAAACATTGCGTTATCAACAGAAAATGAGTCCGGTCGGATCCCCCCCTTGACAGTTCGAAGTCAGTTTGATTGTTTTTCCTGTTGCGTCTCCATCGTCAAGCTGGCGTCTAGACCATCTCCTTCAGTTCAACAACAACAGAAGAATCAGAGCTGTGAAAACCGAAGGTGTAACTATTGTTCCCCTATTAGAAACTCGTGGAGTCCTGGGTGAACTTTGTTTTAGAGTGCTTGGTGGAAGTGCCTTAAGGTCTTCCAGGGCGCCATACGCTGCCATGGAAAACTCCGGATCACCTGTCGTGAGAAGATCAAAGACGCACGATTGGAAATAAACGTCCTCCACCTGGAGCATCTCTCGACACTTTGTGGTGGCACGTTCTAGCATATCTATGTGCGTAGAGAGGCCTGATTTTACCTCTCCGGCATCTTCGTCCCCATACCAGCCACCCATGAGTCGCGGTGGACGCAAACTCTGCTGCCGGTTGAGCACATGGGCTTTGATCACCTCACTGCGCGGGCAGCCGTGAAGGCACAACTGCAGGCCGCCATTCTCCTCTGCTAAGTCCTCAGGCATGCGAATGGCAAACGTCAGGTAGCGACCGACTTGCCTCACGATGATGGAGGTGCCCAGGTAGCGAGCGTGGATCTTCACTTGCCGTATACCCAGACCTCCGCTACCCTCCACGATCCACAAGCTCTCTCCTTTCCCCCCACTCCGCGTGCCGTCCTGGAACGCCGACGGCAGGTCCTCTGTTGTGGCCTGGTACACCTTCTGCTCGGTGCAGTCATGGTAGGACTTGAAGATGACGGTTATCTAAAGGGGAGATCAAACAGGAAGCGGTGAGTAATAGCGCACACTGAAAATCAATACAAGAAATTGCTTTCAATTGACTAGAGGATTGTTTCAACATTGTGTTTTTGTGCAGACTGATTTTTTTTTTTGCTTTAAAAACTGTGTTTGAACGTGTCCTGACCAGGTTAGAGATGTTTTGGTGTTGTTCATTTGCTATTATAGTGCTTATTGTATTTGTTATGTTTCCTTTCATGATCATTTTATTAACGTTTCAAGTTTTTTTATGTTTACTCACAAATAAATATTGTACCCAAAACGACAAAAAAATAAATCAACAACATCATCGTCATCCGAACCATCAGGTCCTCATTGGTCCAAAATCCTGAATCATGTTATTATTTAATATTAATCTTTTAATTGTTATAAAGGCACGAACTGGCTGTGATTGTCTCACATTGTGCAGCCTATTTATGTAGACAAGAAAATTATTTATTATTTATATAATACAGCAATAATATATATATATATATATATATATATATATATATATATATATATATATATATATATATATATATATATATATATGAAGTCAGAATTATTAGCCCCCTTTGAATTTTTTTTTTCTTTTCTAAATATTTCCCAAATTATGTTTAATTTATGTTTAGAGTAAGGAAAGTTTCACAGTATGTCAGACAATATTTTTTCTTCTCGAGAAAGTCTTATTTGTTTTATTTTGGCTAGAATAAAAGCAAAAAGCAAAATTATTAGCCCCTTTAAGCTGTATATTTTTCGATAGTCTACAGAACAAACCATCGTTATACAATAACTTGCCTAATTACCCTATCCTTCCTAGTTACCTAATTAACCTAGTTAAGCCTTTAAATGTCACTTTAAGCTGTATAGAAGTGTCTTGAAAAATATCTAGTCAAATATTATTTACTGTCATCATGACAGAGATGAAGTAAATCAGTTATTAGAAATGAGTTAATAAAACTATTATGTTTAGAAATGTGTTGAATTTCTCTCCGTTAAACAGAAATTGGGGAAAAAAATAAACAGGGGAATAATTATAACAGGTTTCACCACATGGTGGCAGTAGAAGAACAGAGAAAAACAAAGATGGACAGCTTGAAGTCTACCAGCATATAAACCACATTCTTTTACAAGACTAAAGATTTTTTTATTTTGTAAACCACTGACTGTCTATAAAATTATTATTTAGCCACCACATTTAAGGTCAATGATTAATCATTAACTGCGCCAAAATTTAGTACCATATCATGAGCTCTTCTAGGGACGAATAATAAACAAATAAGCAATCGCTTGAAGATCTTTTTTTCTTTTTTAAATGTTTCCTAAACGATGTTTAAATAAGCAGGACATTTTACCAGTATGTCTGATAATATTTTTTCTTCTGAAGAAAGTCTTATTTGTTTTTTTTTTTTCGTCTAGTTTTTTATTTTTTAAAAACCATTATAAGGTCAAAATTATTATTCTGGTAGTCTACAGAACTAACCATCGTTATACAATAATTTGCCTAATTACCCTATCCTGCCTAGTTAATCTAATTAACCTAGTTAAGCCTTTAAATGTCACTTTAAGCTGTATAGAAGTGTGTTGAAAAATATCTAGTAAAATATGATGTACTTTTTTAATCTAGACAAAGATAAAATAAATTAGTTATTAGAAATGAGTTATTAAAACTAATATGTTTAGAATTGTGTTAAAAAAATCTTATCTGTTAACAGAAATACAGAAATTGGGGAAAAAATAAACAGGGAAGCTAATAATTAAAAGGGGCTAATAATTCTGACTTCAACTGTATGTGTACATATATATATATATATATATATATATATATATATATATATATATATATATATATATATATATATATATATATATAAAAACACACACACAAATATAGTTATTCCAAAATTACCTTAATTCTTCACATCTGTTAACCTTCCAGGTATTGACCATAACTAGAGAATGAATCTTTTATCTTTCTTTCATTGTGAAACAGCTGGGGGATTCTGTAAGAGTATTTTGACCCAGCATTGTCACCATGGCTCAACGGGCTCAATCCACATCTCTTAATAGAACCAATGAAAAAAAAATCTGCCTAATGACATCATTGTTTAGGCTGACTCTCTGTCTCTCTCATGTTTTTAGTTTGAACACTTTCTTTGAACCATACGAGGAGGACACAAGACAGTTATAGACAAATCCTTCCCCAGATTTGTCACAAGTTCCTGATCAAATCAAACAAAATTCTGTAACAACTTCCTAACAATGCGTGTAGCATTCTGTGGAACATACAAGTAAACATTTAAAAATAGCAAATCTTACAATGAAAATCAACAGGGTTCAGTTGTTGACATTCATTGTATGGACAAAAATACGTAAAGTATCTTCTTTTTGTAGGGGGGAAAAATGACAATGTGCGTAGATTTAAACAATTGTTACCCATCCTCATTAAACTATTAGTATGAGCTGAGTTTGAACTGGACAAACTTACTCCAACATTAACAGGACGGTTTATACGACTAACCTTGTTGGTTGCAGTAGCACTGGAGCCTTCAACAACTGGTACGTTTGTGACTTGTACTGAAAGGTATCTGTTGTGGATGAGCGGCCAGGCTCCCTCAACCCTACATGTCTGAAACTCATCCCGAAATGTCCGCAAGTGAGGATCACCGAATAATCCACAATGTCCATACTTTTTCTGTTGGGCTGCCGGGCCTGATGCGAGTACCCTGCTTTCATAGTTGCAAACGTCCACCACCGTTGGCTTGGAAGTGCTGGGTGCTTTGGCCGACGACGTTGGGCCGTCGCTGGAGCAGTTGTGCTGTGCAAAGAGCTCTTTAATGCGGAAAACAGCAGAATGGTACACCAAGTCCCCTCTACAAGCACGAGCCGTACGCCGCGTACACAAGGAGTAGGCCCTCAGAGCGATGCAGTAGTCCACATCTGGATGCACCTCCTCTTGCAAGCCACCGGAGGGTGAGAATGAGGCCACGTACTCCGCATTACAGCGCTGAATTCGACATGCTTGGCAGCACACTGTTGAGAAACAAGAAGAATGTGTGAGTATTAGGCATTAATGAGATGCCTTTTAAACTCAGAGAATCACTATTTGATGGTTGGTTGGCGATGGAGGCATTCATAATTAAAGTTCTTAGCCTTAGATGGTTTCTAGTTATTGATCTACGCGCTAAACCTCTTAACAGCTACACAACTGCTGTATTTTGTCAATGTGACACATTCATTGGTTGCACTCAAGTCAGCATCTGTAAAGATAACTACAGGCTGGCGATTGCTATTCCAAACCATGAAAACATTCCTTATCTGGATCCCTTTTAATTAAGTTGTTTTATGGCTATGGGGTAACAAAGGCGTGAAAATAGTAACTGCTTCATTTCATATGATGACTTTTGCGTGCTTTCAGTACAAGCCCAATAATAACAAATGTGATGGAATTTGGGTAGCATAAATGAAATATGGCCTCAGACATGGTATTTGTATTCTACAAAGTTTCCACACCTTTCAAACGAACATTTCCATTACTTCAGAGTAGTGTTTGGATAATGGCTGAAAATACAGCACAATAAGAAGCAGCAGCATTCACTGGCACACCTATATAATACACTGTTTATGTTAATAATATGGAATTAACACACTGATTAATCTTCCACATTAATTATCACTCACATAATTACACCTTTAATTATATCAGTTTAACTTTTTTTTTAATAAGCATACCAAAAATGCAAATGTGTGAGATGTAGAGTATCCACGTATATTGTTTTCTTCTGAACTGGTTGTTTTCATGGTAAAAAAAACGTGCTAAATATTGGTTGTCAAAATGCATTTAGCATGCTAACATACACTGTAAAAAAATGCAGGGTTCCACACAATTTATTCATGCTGTCCCAACACAAATTGATTAAGTTAACACTTTAAACAAATGTATGTGGATTGAACATAAAAAAATTAAGTAAATTTAAGTTTTGAGTGTAAGTGAATTTGTTGGCCTCACAAACAATACCACGTGAGGATTTGTTTATACAAGTGGGTTTGCAATCGAAAATGATTCGACTCAAAGTTACATGTAAGTGTACGATTATTACATAGTTATTACAATAAAAAAATACCCATTGTGCATGTTTTGTAGGTTAGTAATAGTTTAGTTGATTAAAAAACAGTAAACAATACTCAGAGAAATTGTTTGGTAATTTCTAGCTACATAAAGTTGAGGTTTGTGTTCCATTAACACTCGCGAATTTAGAAAAACTTCGTCTCGCGGCACAAAATAAACACACTGCGCGTGCTTTTCGCAGCAGAGGCGTAGGCGGTTAAAACGTGCAAGTAATGTAAAACTTAAATGTCCCATATCTGCTCACTTGTGCTCACGAATAACGTGCATTTAACCACAACACCAAATCACGCTGTGTTCTCTCTCCCAGTCGCTAACTTTCGAAGTAAACAACTTCAAACAACGACGCAGCGAGAAGCTAGCCAGCTTAGCGAAAGTTTTGCCAACCTAATGAACTAAAGGACTAAACTTAACAGAACGCTTAAAACAGTAATCCGTGCTTGTTATGTTGAAACCCTTTTCAGAAGGTAAGCATACAATTGAGTTCCCAGTTGAATACATGTATCAGTTATAATTTGTTTTACAAACTCTGAGCTGATTTGCTAGCGCGTTAGCAGGACAACTCTGGCCTACAGGAGAACTAACTGCGTATTGAACGGACGGTGCGGTTATAATCACGGATAAATACGTGCCATAAATAGTGTGTTTTAACTTTTAACACAAGTTTAAAACTCTAACCAGAGAAATTCCCTCCAAACTAGAGTGTAAAGTTTCCCCGCACTGCTCAACCCGCGATGTGTGCGTGCATAAATCGATAAATACAAGTCAAAAGAGAGGAAAACTATTTACCTGGTCGGAGTAACAGGCACATAGAAACCACTACAAGATAAAACCAGTTCCAAAGCTGCCGCTTAGCCAGGTTGAGAGTGCCGCTTCTCCCCATGCCAATCCATTCAGTTTGATTGCAGTTCTCCAACTGCTGCTCATCTGCGTTGAGGCTGCGAGAAATCACACAACTTTTTCAATCCCTTCCCCAGCCACTGTCATTCAAAGCAAAAGTGCTGAAAAGCATCGCAGGGGAGGAGCTTCCAGCCGCCAGCCCTTTCCATGAACGTTGACAAGTGCTCAGTCACGTCTTTACATGAGTTAAGTAGCACAAACGTTTGCAAAATGAAAAAGAATCAACGATTTTGACTAATAAGATAATATTTTGTGGTGTTACATTAATATCTTGTTTATTAATAACATAATCTACTGGTAATGCCTGCTATTAAGTTTTATTCTTAAAACATATTGGGTTAATAGTTCTTCAAATTAAAATTCTAACTTTTTCTTTTCTAATTACAGGTATTTACTTTGGACACATGGACTATTAAAAAAAATCAACATGTTAAAACAAGCATGGGAACAAACCACTGCCGTCTATCAAGTGCATCACGTTTGGACAACTAAAAGTCTACAAAGCCTATTCTGATCTGTGTAATAAGTAAAGGAAAGCTGTAGAAATGAAAATAGCTCAGCCTTGCCTGGAGGGTTGAGTTTTATGATGGGCTTAAGCATGCAAATCCTACTTTCTTCAATCTAATATCATGGTTTGTTGAACTACTTTGAGCTGGTTTTATTGTGTTTGCAGTTCAGTTAGTGCTTTGAGATATGAGGTTGCTTTGAGATTTTGGAAAATGAACAAAAATCGCTTACCTTTTAAAATTACGTTGAGGATCCATTGAAACAGTTTCCTTTGAAGTAAACACAAAATGTATACATTAATTTTGATATATTCGTTAATTCCACATATAATAACTCTTGTGTTTTTATGTCATAACAGGTTGATTTACAACTTGAAGTCTGACTTGACTGCCTTTCATTATCCCATATAACAACATGTGCATTAGTGTGGTAATAGTGATTACCTAAATACTACTTCTGGAGAGCCGGCGGACCACATAAAGTGATTTCTGTCTCAGCCCATAGTGGTATTGATACTACAGAGGCATCATTCAGAATCTGGCCACTGAAGCAAATACCTCATTCACTCAGGTGGATGGATCAGTGAGCCCCTTACAAGCACCGCATGCCAGTAGACGACTTGACAAGGCTGATGGGCGGAGAAAGGGTTCTTTCTTTCCCCCACATTTGTGAGCATATTACATTGCATGACCCAGCGAATATACATATTCCTCTGGCCGAAACAAGAAGGGAGCGAGTCAATTACAGAGATGAATCAGGTAAAAAAAAAAAAGAAAGAAAGAAAGAAAAATGAGAAAGAGAAAATAAAGAAACGGAAAAGAAGGGATAAGCCAGTACATTTCTCCTGACACTGACTCACTTGTTCTTATACAATAGTGGAATGAGGTCAGTCTGGTAAAATTAGCCATCCGCTTCATGGCAGGACTGAATGCCAGGCCAGTGAGAGGGGACGGAGAGTCTCCATTTGAGAGTAGGAGAAACTAGAGAAATAAAGAGACTATGCTTTTTTTGACAGAGAGTGAGATGAAGTATTGAGAAGAGAGGAGACGAAGGTTGTTCACTAAAAGCCCAGAACTCCTACTCTGTGTAAGTTAAGGAGTGAAGTAAAACAAGATTAACCATCTATGAGACCAAAAAAAATAAATAAATAAACTGAATAGTGATTGTTTTCAAATAGGTTTCCCCAAAGACTCCCCTCATCTGTTATTGGTTGAACAAACTTCTAGGTGACGCCCCAGATTCACACCATTGGTTAAGCTGCTGTTGTCAGGCTGGTAAGGATGTTTTCATAACTCAACCAAACAGTTTTTAACGCTCCTTGAGGGAATGCACTTACAAACTTAAGACTTGTCTCTGCACATTTAGCTGGAGAACTTCTATTATGACAAAAAAAATACCCTTCTGCTTTAAGAAAACAATCGGTTGAACTTTTATTCATGCCATAAATTCAAAGGTGGATGTTAGAGTGTGAGACAGAAAAGTTGGGATGTGACAGAAGGAGAGTTGAAGAGGGAAGAAAAAGAGGAAGAGGCATTGGGTTTCCACTGACTGTATGTCTGGGCAGCTCCATATGGTCCTCATTAAGGTGCTCAGCTCTACACCGCACTGCTTGTTTTTGTTATTAGGCCCATCACGTTTGGTATGGAGGGCACTGGAACATTTGGGCCAGTGATGGGTCTTGCCCAGCGGACCTCCACCTATTGTTATTGTCACACACACACATTTATATATATATATATATATATATATATATATATAGTTGAAGTCAGAATTATTAGCCCCCCATTCCCCCCCTCTTGATTTTTTTCCTTTTTTAAATATTTCCCAAAAAATTTTTCGGCTAGAATAAAAGCAGTTTTTAATTTTTTATGAACTATTTAAGGTCAAAATGATTAGCCCCTTTACGCAAATTTTTTTTTCGACTGTCTTCAGAACAAACCACTGTTATACAGTAACTTGCCTAATTATTCTAAACTGCCTAGGTAACATATGCCTCAACATATTAGTGAATGATAATTTTGTTTTTTAATTCCTTTTCCAGCAGTTGAGAAACACTTGTCATATCTGTATCTAGTGTCCTTAAATGGTGGAACTGTGACTTAAAATGTTTAGTCACACTACGTAGCTACAATTAAACTTCTCTGTAGTCCATTTAAGTCAGAGATGAGAGGTTTGCTTCACTGGTGACTGAGACTCAGAGCAATTACCATAGATAACAGGGACAGAAGTGTGTGCCTGTAAGAGGCTGCCACTGATACCATCTCTGCTCAAGGATCCCACTTAACTGCCTTGATTGATGCCCAACTGAACTCTAGGGGGTACGAAAAGAGAAGGTCTTTGTGGGCCCTAAGTGGATTGCTTTCTCCCTGAGAGTTGTTATGTATTAATTTGTAATGATTGCACTTGAAGTACATTTAATAGCATTGGAAAAAGTAGTTGCTTTTCTGTGAACTGGCATTGTTGGCCTTCACACATTTGATAGACTGAAAATATTTATAGTTTGCACCTAATTTTAGGCGCTAACGGCATCTGTTTCCTTCAGGTAATTCGTATGCAAACACAAAATCCTTTTTTCTTTACTCTTCCTTAGAGCTGTTTCCTTCTATTCAAGAGATGCTGTTGACATAGTGTCAAGCTCAGTCCTTTTTAAAAAGATAAACACACAAGTAACCTTAGATTCGGGGTCATGGGGTCTTCTCAGTTTGGTGAAGAAAGATAGAGGAAGTAAACAAAGGCAGAATGGGGAGAAGCCTCAGATCTCTACTCTAAGAAAGACTAAGCTTAAGCAAAGACGATCTGTAGGATCAACATTGAGCTGCTCCCATCTATACCTGACAATAGGTGAAGCCAAGAAACTTTGTTGTTGAACTTTAGGTTTCCTATTAACAGCCACATATACAGCATCAAACATTTCAAGGTGACTCAGCTCGAGATGCTTTATCTAACTCAAACAAGTTGTGGTGTAAGTTCAAGCAGCTTTCAAGTAGGTGTGGTGTAATATGTAGCCTATATGTGTCAAGAATTGTTGACGCTATAGGTTGTAAGGTCTCTTGTGGGGGAAAAAAGGTTCATGCTGGCATTAATAGTTCCTTTGAAGAACATTTGCTGAAAATAAAGCCTTACCATTCATTCATTAATTTTCTTTTCGGCTTAGTCCCTTTATTAAGCTGAGGTCCCCACAGCGAAATGAACAGCCAACTTATCCAGCATATGTTTTATGCAGCAGATGCCGATCCAGCTGCAACCCATCACTGGGAAACATCCATACACACTCAATCACACACATACACTACAGCCAATCAAGCTTACCCAATTCACGTATACCACATGTCTTTGGACTTGTGGGGAAACCGGAGCACCTGGAGGACACCCACGCCAACACGGGGAGAACATGCAAACTCCACACAGAAATGCCAACTGACCCAGCCTAGGCTCGAACCAGCAACCTTCTTGCTGTGAGGCGAATGTGCTACTCACTGTGCTACGCGTCGCCTTAAAGCCTTACCACTAAGTCTTAAAAATGGTTCCATGAAGACATCCATAGAGCCTATTGGACATTTTTTTCTTTTACTTTAGCTTTTCACTGAATGGTTATTTGGGGAACCCTTTCTTATGGCATCAATTGCGAAAAAAAATTGAGCAAAGATGGTTAAGCAAAAGTTTCTTTGTGATGGAAAATTCAAAGATTGTTCACTGAAGGATTCTTCAGGCAACCAAAACATTATTTAATTACATCTGTGGATCAATAAAGAACCTTAATTCCGTTTATTCATTTCCATTGCTCAAAACAGTTCTTTGGATTTTCCAAAAACAATTAAGTTCCTCACACTGGTTCTTTCAAGAATTCTTCACAGAAGGGTCCTTGAGAACATAAAGGGTTCTTTAATATATAAGGCATCCAAACCCCAACTCTGTAACCTTTATTTTTAGACATTGTAACAAGAAACTGGAACCTTTTTTTATTTATTTAAAGAGTATATTTGCAGAAATCTTTTTGTCCATACAAATAATTCAGTAAATCCAAAACAACATGACTTGTGTGTGTTCCACTGAAAAATAAATGGTTACAGTTCCTTATACTATAAGGTCAGAAAGCTGGAGCTAGTACAGCCTACCTTTCTTGAGTACAACAAGTCCGCTATTAATATGATTTAGCTAATTGAAAATCTTTAGGAGTGAATGTACAAATTTTGTTTCCATTGTCAGACTTTAGCCTTTGGCCTAAAATAACCACAAAAAGTAGCAAGGATTCTTTTCCTAAAAATACCTGCCAATTTGCAGTATATCTCTGTTACAGCTGAAATTACGAAAATTACCCTTAAGAGGTGTGTATAAAATTTGTAAACATTTTTGCTAAAGTACGTGACAAAATAACTGATGAGAGAAGGGAAGAATGCAAGAGAGAGGCAATGAAAACTCCTAAAGTTCTCTTGCTCGCTCTCCCTCCCACAACAACACCTGCTCAGGCTCTCATTTCAAACCTCTCAGCTGTGGGAGCATTCTATGACCAAATAAATCCGTAGAATCAAATGCGACTCCTGCTCCCAGACCTCCAAGTCCAGCCCCTAGCTCAAGCCATGGGAACACAATACATTCAGTGCAACAAAGCCCATATCACCCCCGAGCTTGCTATTCATCTTCGAGAATTCTGGCCTCTGCTGATGATTTTTGCCTTAAGTGCTGAAGTTTTTCACCACTATCATCGTCATCTCGTTGGAAGGCAGCTTTTCCACTCCCCCAGTCACAAAGTATGACAATGAACAAACTGCTTTTCTTTGATATGCATGTTACAAACTATACATTTGTTGTTCCCCCAATTATTATTTTTTTATTTCTATTTTTGCATGACTTTTTCAAGATTTACTCTTAAAAATAAGTTTCTTTATTTGGATTGATGGTTTCAAAAAGAATATTTACTATCCATACACTTTTAAAATTAAAGTTTCTATATTGGCATTGATGGCTCTATGAACGTTTCTGTTGCACCAGAGTTTCATTAAAATAGAAAAAGTTTCTTAAAATTCCATGAATGTGTTAATATATGTTAAAATTGCCTTTACATTAGAACATATGGTATATGGTTCCATTAAGAATTCTATTTTCTGGATCCCAGAATAGTTTTTTTTATAGCATTACTCATTACAGCAAAAAAAAAAAAAAAAACATTTGGAACCTTTGTTTTTAAAAGTGCACAGAAGGTTTTTTTAAAGTGGATAAAGTGTATTTACAGCATCGACATATTATCAAAGAGTCATATAAAATGTTTAACTGTTTGTGGAACACTTAAAAATAATTTTTTTTATTGGTCGTTTATGGTTCCACAAATAACCTTTGAAATCTGTAGAACCTTTCCAATTCACAAAATGTTCTGGTGTAAAAAGCTTTTTAGGATTTTTAAAAATGTTCTTCATTTTAAGTTACAAAGTTTTTTTTTTTTTCAGGAGCCATTGAACCAAAATAGTCCATCTTTGGCGTCACTGTAAACATTTTACTCTTTATTGGCATCGTTGGTTCCATGAAGACCCTCTAACATCGATAGAACCTTTACATTCCACAAAAGGGTCTTTAGACTATTTAAATGTTATTGATGGAACCAAAAATGGCTTATTGCAACAAAGTTTCTTTTGGAACAATTATTTTTAACAGAATTCTTTTGGAATCTTTATTTTTTAAAGTGTTTAATTTTGAAACCTTTATTTTAAGAGAATGTTCTTTTGAGTTGAACTCAAAATTTTGAACCCAAAATGGTTTATCTATTGCATGGCCATGCTCCTTTTGATGAATCACATCTTCCATTAATCATAAAAATTTAAGTTATTCACTGATAATTGGCTCTTTTTACCACTACAACCAAATTATTGAGTAAATTAGACAAATTCATAAACTAAATCTGTCCAGTATAATGAACAATGATGAATTATGTTATGTTAAAAACATGAATTCTTCACAATTATGACATCTGTTCTACACATAAATCATTTGACTTTAGCTACTTTTATCATCCAGATGATCATTCGTTCCACCCATTGTTTGTTCATCTTTACTTTGTTTATCTTCTACAGATTTTTGAACAGCATGAGGACTTGGATAAAATATTAAAACAAGTATCCCAAGGACACTCTCAGATCACTAGGAACAACACATTTCTAAGATACTATTGAGGAGTTTTAAATATTGCAGAAACTCCAAAGCTCGTGACAAAGATTCCCCAGTATCTTCTAAAATACTTTTTTTTTTTAGATTACTCTTAAAACCAAAGAGTTGGGTTTAAGACTCACACCACAAAGCCGCACTAGGCAAAGCAGCTTTACTGTAGTACTTTTAACAACCAAGGGTTCACTTTAAGGGTCAGTGAGTATCAAATGACATGAGTAATGGCATTCCTCATCCCAAAGCGAACGGCAGAAAGATGAAATGGAACTTACCTCTGATTTTTGTGACTGATGGGCATGTGGCATGGAGGTGTAAAAGAGCATTTCACTGAGAGAAGTCTGTTAAAGTGTGTTCCCTTGCTGCCTCCACCAGACAACTGTGTCCAGCTTTGCTCGACAAAGGAAGATAGCTGTGAATTAAAGCACATGACAACAGCTGTCTTTTTAAAGAATCGGCACTTTGATTAGGGTTGGTTTGTAGTTAAGCAGTGTTCAGTAATTCCTACATATCGGGGAAGGGTGGGCAGGGGAAAAAGACGGAAAAATGCAGAACACACTAGCATGCACGCACACATACACAATTATACACATTCAGAGGATTTGACAACATATGTCGTCTTTGGCTGCAGTCCCATATTCTACAATGGTCATCCACATGGTGCGGTGTGTAGTAGTAAAGGCCGGAGAGCTACAGCAAATGCATAGCGACTCTGAAAAGTATTTGGTCACACCTAAAAATGATTGTAATTTCTTTAGAAGCTAATACATTAATGCATTGTAAGTGTTGCTTATGTGTATGAATACATTGTGGGGCCATTTGAATATATATATATATATATATATATATATATATATATATATATATATATATATATATATATATACATTTTTTTAGCATCTGTTATGATTAGTTTAACCATTTTTTATTTATGTTTTATCTACAGATAGAAAAGTTGGAATTGCCAAATATCAGTCATATATAAACTGTATAGCACAGAAACTATTTATAAAATCAAATAATATTAAAATGTGAAATGGTCTGGACTTTTACACATGTTCATTCTGGTGATTCTTTTGATAGTAACTTCTTTTTTGGAGTGGCCAAAACATTTTTTTTCTTTTTAATGTTAAGCCTTTTTATAATGTTTGGGACATAGGAAAAGAATAATATTATTAATGTGTATATATAGATAAATGTGAATAGATAAGTAAATTCTTACGGTGTCAAAGTTTCTTCTTGTGAATAATTGCTGAAGCTTTTATCACGCTTGTTATCAC
Source organism: Danio aesculapii (assembly GCF_903798145.1). NCBI lineage: Eukaryota > Metazoa > Chordata > Actinopteri > Cypriniformes > Danionidae > Danio > Danio aesculapii. Next base: position 20,081,987 of record NC_079456.1, on the reverse strand, counting down.
AATGTTGGCCAAAACTGCAAAAAAGATTACCTCAACAAGTATAGTAACAAACAAAACATGTAGTGTATTGCTTTATTGTATATACATTTTCATAGTATATAAATGCTTCAAACTAATTAAATAGCAAATGGATGACAAAATACAATATGTAACTCTTTACAATAAAAAAATTAGTAAACATTAGTTAATAGATTAAAATCAACAATAAAAAATAGACAAATTATGGTTAGGTTAAAGTTAAATATGTTAAATATAAAGATAAATAAAAAGTAAAAATGAATTAGTTGTTAGCTCCATTTAATGAAACAATTACAATGTTTGGTTGCATTATTAATGTGTTATAAATTAATTGTTAATATGTTATTAACGAATTAAAATCACCTAAAGTTTAATAAATGTTTTTGTAGTTGTCATTACATTGACTTCAGTTAAATTAACCAATATTAATAGATAGAACTTTACCATACAAAGTTAACAAACAAAAGAACTAAAAATAATCACAGAAGCTTTTAAAGTCATAGGCCAGATTCACATGTAATTACTTTAATGTTTTAAAAAGTGCTGTTATGAAAAAAACATCGCCAATACAACAATCTAAATATTATTTATGCCCCCCAAAAAAACCATTAGAACGTTGTCTATGTTCCATGACTGTAAAGTATGTTCCATGAAAAAATATATAAAATTCAATTTCTGATAAGTAATATTTATCACTAAGATCTTAATTTTAAGCAGTATTCTGAATATTTTTGGACACTCATTCCAGATTTTCAAATAGTTGTGTTCTAAGAATTGTTCCAATAGTAGTCCCAATAATAGTTCCAATTATAAGAAACCATCAATCAATGGAATGCTTATTTATTAATTTTTTATATGATATATAAATCTCAATTTCCAAAAAAATGGCCTTTATGAATGTTTTTGTACATCTGGGTCACATTTTAAAAGAATAACCTCTATTTTTCTACACTTTTTAATGTTAAGCCATGTTATAATGTTTGGGTCATAGGAAAAGAATAACACAAAAATGTAGGTAGGTAGGTAGGTAGGTAGGTAGGTAGGTAGGTAGGTAGGTAGGTAGGTAGGTAGATAGATAGATAGATAGATAGATAGATAGATAGATAGATAGATAGATAGATAGATAGATAGATAGATAGATAGATAGATAGATAGATAGATAGATACTTAGTGTATTGTTTATTGTAAATGCATGTTAAGAGTAAATAAATGCTTGAAAAATTAAATTGCAAACGGTTGACAATGTACAATAGGTAACACTTTACAATAAAGTCTCATTAAATAATAATAAACACAATAAAGTCTCATTAGTACACATTAGCAAATGTGCATAAGCAAATTATGGTTATATTAACTTGAAAAATGCATGAAAATTGTATTATTTAATAATGAAACAGGGGCAACACGGTGGCACAGTGTGTAGCACTGTCGCCTCACAGCAAGAAGGTCGCTGGTTTGAGCCTGGCTGAGCCAGTTGGCATTTTTGTGAGTTTACATGTTTTCCCCGTGTTTGCATGGGTGTCCTTCGGGTGCTTCGGTTTCCCCCGTAGTCCAAAGTCATGCAAATTGAATGCGATGCAAGATGAATTGAATAAGCTAAATTGGCCGTAGTGTATGTGTGGGTGTAAATACAAAAGTGTACGGGTGTTTCCTAGTGCTGGGTTGTGGCTGGAAGGGCATCTGCTGTGTAAAACACATGCTGGATAAGTTGGCGGTTCATTCCGCTGTGGCGACCCCTGATTAATAAAGGTACAAAGGCGAAAAGAAAATTGATTAATTAATATAACAATTACTACTTTTGATTGCATTATTAATGCGTTATCAATTCATTATTAAAATGTTATTAACTAATTAACATCACCTCAAGTTTAATAAATGTTTTTGTAGTTGTCATTACATTGACTGTAGTTAAATTAACTAATATTAAGAGATAGAACAGTCAACAAACTAAAGGACTAAAAAAAGTCAAAATTTTCAATGTCATAGGCCAGATTAACATGATTATATAAATGTTTGAAAATGTGCTGTTATGAAAAAACACCATAAATACAGCAATCTCAATATTTGTTTATGCCAAAACTGCATTAGAATGTTAGGTCCATGTTCCATAATAGTAAAGTATGTTCCACGAAGACATTTTGTAAAAAAAAAAAAAATTACGGTAAATATCGACCTGATCTCACATGGAAACGTCACTATTTTATGTTTTGTCAGTTTTGCAGCTTATTCATACGAGTCGTACAAATTTGTACGAATTTTAAAAGGAGACGTGACAGCCCGATCTCACGAGAAAACATAAGTATTTTACGTTTTGTCAGTTTAGTGGCTAATTCGTACGAATTTGTTAATTCTTGAGAAATTGTACGATTTTAAAAAGGAGGCGTCGCACCTAACCCCACCCCTAAACCCAACCATCACTGGGGGATAAGCAAATCGTACTAAATCGTATGAATTAGGTCGTATGAATTCATACGAATTAGCCACTAAATCAAAAAGTTACGAATTGCCGTGAGATTGTGATGGGCGTGACACCAACCCCACCCCTAAACCCAACCATCATTGAGGGATAAGCAAATCGTACTAAAATGTGAGATTGTAAGATTTCATACAAACTATCCACTAAATCAAAAAATTATGAATTGCTGTGAGAAAAACATAAAACTCAATTTCTGATAAGTATTATGCGTTGCTAAGATCTTAATTTAAGCAGTTTTCTCAATATTTGTAATGTTTTGAACCCTCACATTCCAGATTTTCAAATAGTTGTGTTTTAGCCATCAATCAACAAACCATACATCAATGCAATGCTTATTTATTCAGTTTTCATATGATAGTCCTACAAATTTGTACGAATTTTAAAAGGAGACCTGACAGTCTGAAATCACGAGAAAACGTAAGTATTTTACGTTTTGTCAGTTTAGTGGCTAATTCGTACGAATTTGTAGGAGTTACAGTAATTCTTACAAAATTGTACGATTTTAAAAAGGAGGCGTGGCACCTAACCCCACCCCTAAACCCAACCGTCATTGGGGGATGAGCAAATCGTACTAAATCGTATGAATTAGGTCGTACGAATTCATACGAATTAGCCACTAAATCAAATAGTTATGAATTGCCGTGAGATTGTGTTGGACGTGACACCAACCCCCCCCCCCCCCCCCCCCCCCCCCCCCCCCTCCCCCCCTAAACCCAACCGTCATTGAGGGATAAGCAAATCGTACTAAAATGTGAGATTGTAAGATTTTATACAAATTATCCACTAAATCAAAAAATTATGAATTGCCATGAGAAAAACATAAAACTCAATTTCTGATAAGTATTATGCGTTGCTAAGATCTTAATTTAAGCAGTTTTCTCAATATTTGTAATGTTTTGAACCCTCACATTCCAAATTTTCAAATAGTTGTGGTTTAGCCATCAATCAACAAACCATACATCAATGCAATGCTTATTTATTCAGTTTTCATATGATAGTCGTACAAATTTGTACGAATTTTAAAAGGAGACGTGACAGCCTGAAATCACGAGAAAAGTATTTTACGTATTTTACGTTTTGTCAGTTTAGTGGCTAATTCGTACAAATTTGTACGAGTTAATTCTTACAAAATTGTACGATTTTAAAAAGGAGGCGTGGCACCTAACCCCACCCCTAAACCCAACCGTCATTGGAGGATGAGCAAATCGTACTAAATTGTATGAATTAGGTCATCAATGCAATGCTTATTTATTCAGTTTTATATGATATTTAAATCTCAATTTCCAAAAAAATGGCTTAAGAGTTCAATAACATTTTTTATCTTATTAGAAATTATTCTTTTGTTAAAATATTTATATCATCACATACTTGTTTTGAATTGGATTTTAGTCGTATTTGCATGTGTTTGGACAAAACATTTACTCCAAATAACATTTGATGTTATCAACTTAAAAAGTGATTTTGAAGCTATTCCAATTACCCACTTTATCCATTATGATACAATAAACTTGCTACAAAACACTACAAAAGTAAAACTAGATCACTCAATCTCCTTGAGCGTGCTAACTTTGTCCAGATTCTTTTCTGTTTGCAGTAAAATATTTTTCTTTTGCACAAGCAGCTGTTCAAATAGACAGCTGCTCTGGCCATTCATTCAAATGGCAGTGATTACAAATCAAGCCCATGTTGTCTTTATGTTGATCCATTGCTATTCCAACAAGTAATCCTCGGTCTCTTGCACATGTTCCTGCACACACAAACCGACATGAGCATTCTTGTCCATTGATCAGTCCAATGACTAAATTCGATGCATGTTACAGCGACATGACAAACATTTCTACAAACAAAAGGGGTCTAAACTGCAGCTTTGTGGCACCGTTGGATTTGAGATGCTGGTGGATGGTGAAGCCACTCGGTGCCACATAATCTCTCGCTCGCTTCACATTTTTTCCGTATCTATCTGTATGAGAAGAATCCATCCGACCAAAGCCTCTGTGGCGACAGCGAGCGCTTCATGCCAGTCTCCTATGCGCAATAACAGATAAACGTGCATGTAAAAGCGTAACACATGCACATACATCAGTGCAAACTTATGCACTGGCACACATTCACGCCCATCGTCCCGCCAGCTGTTCCTCAACCTCACTGCATGCAGCAGGTGTAGGCTGGACCTTGAGGGCCGGGGCGGGTGTGGGCATGGCTTTTTTTATGGAGAACAAAATTGCTATTGTTACAGCAATGCGCTCCGTCCCACGATGTGCCTGGAAATCTGTCTCACATTCTTTCTACTTTGTGCACAGCTGCAGAGCAAGGCGTTTATAACAATTCTAGTTAAGGTCTTATATGTCTCTTCAGGCTTGTAAAACCCCCGCGGGCCTGTCCAGCAGTTTTGTCCGTCATGTGTTTTCTAGCCTTGATGAGCTGTGCGCTTTAAAGTGTGTTAAAGAAGAACAATTCAGAACTAGATGCAATCTGAATGGATTAATTCTATCTGTTTGTTTACCTAGCTTTTCCCTTCTGTCTGTCTTTCTGTCTGTCTGTCATATGTGTGTTTTTCCATCCATCCGTCCATCTGTCATCAAGCTTAATGTCTGTCTGCCTGTCTGTTTGTCTGTCTGTCATCTAACTTAATGTCTGTCTGTCTGTCTGATGTCTAAAGTCTCCATCTCTGTCTGTCTGTTGTCTGATATTTAACTGTCTGTTCAACTATCTATCTATCTATCTATCTATCTATCTATCTATCTATCTATCTATCTATCTATCTATCTATCTATCTATCTGTCTGTCTGTCTGTCTGTCTGTCTGTCTGTCTGTCTGTCTGTCTGTCTGTCTGTCTGTCTGTCTATCTATCTAACTGTCTGTCTGTCTGTCTGTCTGTCTGTCTGTCTGTCTGTCTGTCTGTCTGTCTGTCATCTAACTTAATATCTGTTTGTCTTTCTTTTCGTCCATCCTTCCATCTGTTATCTAACTTAATGTTTCTCTGCCTGTCTGTCTGCCTGTCTGACATCTAACTTAATGTCTCTCTGTCTGTTGTCTAATATCTATCTATCTATCTATCTATCTATCTATCTATCTATCTATCTATCTATCTATCTATCTATCTATCTATCTATCTATCTATCTATCTATCTATCTATCTATCTATCTATCTATCTATCTATCTATCTATCTGTCTGTCTGTCTGTCTGTCTATCTATCTATCTATCTATCTATCTATCTAACTGTCTGTCTGTCTGTCTGTCTGTCTGTCTGTCTGTCATCTAACTTAATATCTGTTTGTCTTTCTTTTCGTCCATCCTTCCATCTGTTATCTAACTTAATGTTTCTCTGCCTGTCTGTCTGCCTGTCTGACATCTAACTTAATTTCTCTCTGTCTGTTGTCTAATATCTATCTATCTATCTATCTAACTATCTATCTATCTATCTGTCTGTCTGTCTGTCTGTCTGTCTGTCTGTCTGTCCGTCCGTCCGTCCGTCCGTCCGTCTGTTCGTCTTTCTGTCTGTCTGTCTGTCTGTCTGTCTGTCTTTCTGTCTGTCTGTCTGTCTGTCCGCCTTTCTGTCATCTAACCTAATATCTGTCTGTCTGTCTGTCTGTCTGTCCAACCACCTTTTTGTCTGTCATCTAACTTAATATCTGTCTGTCTGTCTGTCTGTCTGTCTGTCTGTCTGTCTGTCCAACCACCTTTTTGTCTGTCATCTATCTATCTATCTATCTATCTATCTATCTATCTATCTATCTATCTATCTATCTATCTATCTATCTATCTATCTATCTATCTATCTATCTATCTATCTATCTATCTATCTGTCTATCTGTCTGTCTGTCTGTCTTTCTGTCTGTCTGTCTGTCTGTCTGTCCGTCCGCCTTTCTGTCATCTAACTTAATATCTGTCTGTCTGTCTGTCTGTCTGTCTGTTGTCTAATATTCAACTGTCCATCCTATCTGTCTGTCTGTCTGTCTGTCTGTCTGTCTGTCTGTCTTTCTGTCTGTCTGTCTGTCCGCCTTTCTGTCATCTAACCTAATATCTGTCTGTCTGTCTGTCTGTCTGTCTGTCCAACCACCTTTTTGTCTGTCATCTAACTTAATATCTGTCTGTCTGTCTGTCTGTCTGTCTGTCTGTTGTCTAATATTCAACTGTCCATCCTATCTGTCTGTCTGTCTGTCTGTCTGTCTGTCTGTCTGTCTGTCTGTCTGTCTGTCTGTCTGTCTATCTATCTATCTATCTATCTATCTATCTATCTATCTATCTACGATATGTATGATACTTATAAATGCTCAAGCTGAGTTTAGCTGCACTGTCTTCTCTGTAAAGGTATAAAGCAAGGGCCAAAGGCATTAGTGTCTTATGTCTTGATGCGTGTTAACAAATACACAAAAGGTACAGTCCAAACTGAAGCAGATGTGTCAGGATCCAAGAAGGCTGGGAAAAAAGGACTCCACAGCACCTGTGAATATTTAAAAACAATGGAAGTGCAGAAATTAAGGCAAACAGAGCAGTGGTGACATCATCATTTTTCAGAGGGGGTTGTCGGAGGGGTCTGTTGGGGGTCGACCGGTTTGAGGGCAGGAAAGAAGGAACTTGAGAGCTCGGGAACTCAGTGAGAGATTTACACAAACAGCATTTCAGCTCTATTCATTCATTCATTTTCTTTTCTGCTTAGTCGCTTTATTAATCTGGGGTTGCCACAGTGGAATGAACCACCAACCTATTTAGAGGTAATGAGAAGATGATTTGGAAAAATATTAATACACTGACTGGAAGGAAAACTGACCATAGATTAAATGAATTAAGGCTAAAATTAAATAGAAATCTCATTCATGATCAGGAAAGACTTGCAAATATTTTTAATGATTATTTTATAAATTCTGTTGAGGAACTTGCTAAAAACTTTTCCTCTAAATGTACGACACACAGTCCATTTAATTATAATAAACCAATTTTTAAAATAGATGATACCTGAATCTGATGTTTTATACATTATAGACTCACTTAGAACTTCAAAAGCAAAAGATGCTTATGGATCAGATTCTGTGTGTTTAAAAACATACAAGGAGATACTAGCTGGCCCTATAACCCATCTAATAAATCTTTCAATTACGCAAGGTATATACCCAGATGCTTGGAAATTAGCCATAGTGACACTGATTTATAAAGTTGGCAAGCAAACAATTGTAGATTAGTATATTGCCTACAGTTGCCAAAGTAGCAGAGAAATGGGTAGCACAGCAATTGATTGCTTACTTGAATGCGGGACACACCCCTTTACAGCCAATGCAGTTTGGGTTTAGAACTAATCACTCAACCAAATCTGCTAATTGTTATCTTATAGAGAATATGAAATCCAAACTTGACAGAGGTGGAGTAATGGGAACAGATTTTTTAGATTTAAAAAGGGCATTTGACACAGTAAATCATGAGGTACTCCTCTCAAAGCTCACTCTTTTTAACTTGTCATCAGAGGCTATTATGTGGATGACTTCATATCTAACAATAGGAAACAATGTGTGCGCCTTGGTAATAGTCAATCAGTGTACAGAATCAGTAATTGTGGAGTTCCTCAAGGATCCATTTTTGGCCCTATCCTGTTTAGTCTGTATATAAATAACCTCCCACAAGTCTGTCCTACGATTTATATTCAGATGTATGCTGATGACACAGTTCTATATGTGCATGCGAAAAACAAACAACTGGCAGCAAATTATTTAACCCAGGCATTGGTTCATGTCTCTGATTGGTTGTGGGACTCATATCTTAATTTGAATATAAGTAAAACAGTTTATATGTTTTTCTTATAATCATTGACAGTTACACATCATCCTGATGTTTTCGTTAAAGGAGAAATGCTCAGTGTAGTCTCTGATTTTAAATATTTAGGTCTAAATTTAGATTCATAATTGACATTCCTAAAGCACGGCCAACTTCAGGCATATACGACCTTACTTGACTAATGAAGCAGTAAAACCTTTTATGCACTTTATGATTTTTTCTCATATTACATATTGTCTTACTAGTTGGTCACACGCTAGTAAAACAATTTTAAAATCAGTTGAATCACTTTATAAACAGGCACTTAAAGTATTTGATCAGAAGTCTATTAGATATCATCATTTTAACATAATACAAAAACACTATTTATTGAGCTTTGATAACATGAAATATTTGGCTGATGCTTGTTTGATGTTTAAAATTTTAAATGGATATGCTCCACCTCCATTATGTGAGTTTGTGACACACAAGAATAATAATGGTCAAGCAACACAATCTGTTACCAGGGGAGACTGTGCTGTGTAGTTTAGGCATACAACTTTTGCACGGTCAGTCTTCTCAGTTAGAGCCAGTCTTTTCTGGAACACACTTCCTATTGATTTAAGGGGTGTTACAAACGATTCAACATTTAAATACAAGTTAAAGAAATGGCTAAAAGCAAATCAAGTTTGTAATCATGTGTAATTCTTTTGTCTAACATTTGAAAAAATTGAAAAACAAATTTTCTTATATGTTTTATAATTTTGTTGTATGTAACTTTATTGTTATTGTATGTGTGATAATGTGTTTTTTGATTTTAGATTGCCTTTTAAAATCAGGTAGGGGCAACAGATGGCTTATTTGCAGTTCTACTGTTGATTAATGAGCATTGTCCCTGTTAAATAAACCAAAAAATAATAATAAGAAGAATCTAACTACTTATGACATTAAATTTGGCGCATACATTTAAGTCATTTTTATTAAACATGAGAAGTATAAAGTAGACATTTGCAAAAGCACCTTTAGATTGAGACAGTTGGATTCAACTTATAATTTATTAAAGACAAATATTAGGTTTTTTCAAGAAGATGAGTATAATTGGCATTTAGATATATTTGCAGACCAAATTTCAAAACAGTTGGGTTACCAACATTCTTCCAAATATATATTTGTAATATTTTGCACAAGAAAGAAACAGGTGTAAAACAAAAGTGAGAAAATAATAAAATATTTTTAATTTTAGCGAAATATAACTATAACCACATAGCAAAATTTCTCTGGCCCAGCTGTGGCCCACACAATCAGGTTTTGCCTGGCCCACATGCTGCAGTGAATTACAGCACATGACTGGACCAAGTCTGGCTTCCAGAGAAGGGCCAAACATGGACCATGTCTAGGTCAAGTTTTAGCCAAGTTAATAACTCATAAGTGGGCCTGAACTGAGCCAGATAGGTTGGTGTCTCACGATTGCAATGAAACTGATAAATCCATGAAGCATTGCGCTTATGGGTGTCTATTTTCTCAAAGAGACCTGATTGGTAGATTTTTTTCTTTACTCAAAAATAATTGTAATGTATTTTAAATGTGGGTCCAGACAGGCCAAACGTGGCCCACATATGAATTTTTAACATCTGGGCTAAATACATTTTAAATCTAGCCCAAATTGTGTGTGCCACCTTAAAGACGATGACACCTCTGCCAAATCCAGACCATGTTTGGCCCATATGTTATATGCCAGCGACAGTAGAATGCTGTCTTTATGCCAAATCTGGGCCGGAATTCTTTTCTACCTGGGTATCAATGCATTAAAATGGCAGACCTAATATATATAAATCATTTGCTAATATTTTAATCAACAAAAATCACAATAAATAATGTAAATATGGTATTTCTTTTTAAAATACATTTTTTGCATGAAAAGAATTATATAAATTAACAAATTTTAAATCATTTTATTGCATCGAAATGTTATTTTTCATTGGAATATTCTTTAAAGCAATGTTATGTAACAAACAACATGTATAATGTACCACTATATAAGCTGTTGTGGTTAAGTGTGGTTTTCTGCAATTACTTGAAAGAACAGTCTATTAAACTTAAACTGTCTCCATGGAAACGTTAGGGAAAACCCTATGAAGCCACTATTAAGCTTCTTTGTTTAATTCCAACTGCACTTAAAAAGTCATTATCTGTGCATAAGGAGAGTTGACTATTTAAGCCTTCAGTATACGAGCTGTAGGAGAACATAAAATGAGGCAATCTAGCATGTTCAGTAAAGCCTAATGCCCAATGGGCCATGCAAAGCATTCGGAGCCCCCCAACGTGGCGCTTTTGAAGTAGGCAACTAATCATTTGTGCATGGGCTCGACGCATGAAAATGTATCTTTTTATCTGCTTCGTTTACAGCTGCCAGATTCGGAGAGGCTTTGAAATGTGTCACGCTGCCGCATTCATCTCTCCAAGTTCTCAATTAAAACCCACTGTTCGTAAGCCGAGGAGATGGTAGAGGAATGCTCAATGCGGGACATCTGTGAACATCACTTCATCGAGGAGCGGACGCCCCCCGTCCCATGAACCGAGATCGTCAGCTTTCTTCTCTCAAGGGTAGGGGAACGTATGGTAATTAGATCAGGAGTAGTAAAGCCTCTAAACGGTCAAAAACACAAGAGAACATCATGAAAAATGTGGTGAAGAGAGTGAAATTCAAGTCATTATATGCTTAAAATATTGATGTAGCTTTCATTATTGACACCCTAGCATTAAATGGAAAACATTTTTTTTGTTTTGCTGCCTTCTGATTTGTTCTCTAATTATTTTATTGACATTTTAGAACAAATTATTTGTTTCGTAATTTTTTTGTAAGCTTTTTCATTCATTCATTCAATCATTCATTCATTCATTCATTCATTCATTCATTCATTTTCCTTTGACTTAGTCCATGATTTATCAGGGGGCGCCACAGTGGAATGAATCGCCTACTACTGGCATTTGTTTTATGAAGCGGATGCTCTTCCAGTCGCAACCCAGTAGTGGGAATAGTAAACGTTTTTTGTTTAATATTGCATTTATGTTTTGTTTTGTTTATTATTTGATGACGACCTGTGGATACAACATTTCAGAATGTAAGAGGACACATCATTGATTTATCCGTTGATCCATCTGAAACACACCATCAGCAGAAACATCTGATTAGTTAAGTCGGCAGTGTTGGGGGTAATATTACTTTTCTAAGTAGCGAGTGAAGTAACGCATTACTTTTCAAAAATAAGTAATAATATTTGAGTTACTTTTTTGAAAATGTAACACAAGTTACTTTTTAGTTTAATTAATTAGCTTTGAAAAATTTAATTGCTGAATTAAAATTAAAGTCACAATGAATCATCCAGTCAATGAGAGAACGTGTTCATTATTTTGAACAGGTAAAAAGGTAAAGGGGATTGTCTCAATGGACAGTGATTTTACTTAAGACAAATAGTACAAGAGCAGCAGACACATTGCTTTAAACTTTCAGTAATCTGTATGTATAGTTCTGAAAGAAATCAAGCCTCAGACAGGTAATAAAAAGTCAAATGTAACGTAATGCATTATTTTCCATAAAAAGTAACCAAGTAACACAAATAGTTACTTTTTTGGGGAGTAACTCAATATTGTAATGCATTACTTTTAAAAGTAACTTTCCCCAATACTGTAGGTAGGTGTAATGTTTGGTACATCAGAGTTTATCACCAAATACCATTATTCACATTAACCCTCAAGCAGTTTTTTTGTGAAGGGACTTTTATTTGTTTTCATTACTCATTATTCATGCGAGACTTCAAAATGTGCATTAAGGGACTATTCACACAGTGAGACACGTAATTTAAGAGTAGTTTTTAAATACGCGCTTCCTCTGCCGTGTGGCTGTCAAATAAAATGAGTAGGGTCTGGCTGCAGATTTGTACTTGCACTCTCGGGCTTGCACTCTCAGGCACCCACGCTTCCTCTGCAAGTGACGTCGTTTACAATCGATGTGACAGGACAGTGCAGGGCTTGTTTGCATGAAAGTCCTTAACTAAAAAAATCCCCCAGTTTGAAGGCTAGGGGTACCCTTAGTTGCAAGAAGAAAAAAAAAAAAAAAGATCAACTTAAGGAATTTAAGGCTGCCATTAAGTATTTCCCCTTAGTCTTTAGTAACAATTTCCTCTTAAAACATTTAAGGGACCTAATCAGCTCCCTCAAATGAACAAATGACTCTTAAAATGCAAGCATTCTCAGCCAAATAAACATGTTTTAGATTAAAGATTCACAGAAATGTAGATAAATAATTTAATAAAACCATTTAATAAATAAACTAATATATGTGTCTACGCAGGAGTGCATCCGAAATCGCAGTTTCCGTGCAGCTTTAAAAGTCTCTACATGATCCCAGCCCAGTTTTATAAGTCCTCCAAACATAATGTCGACATCGACTTGATAAGGGAACATCTCGACTCGCTTAACGGAAATAAACGGCACAGATGAATTGTACTGCAGAGCTGTTGTAAGGCAAACATTCGTGGTTCGTTACGATCTGTTTACGTAACTATACCAACTGCGGTGCCCGTCGCCATATGTTGGCAGATACAACAGTGAAACACTTAGAAAAAAGGCACTAAGGTAAAGGTGACAGATAAGAAGTTTTTTGCAACACTCTTAATGAAATCCCTTAGTTAAACTACTGAAGGACTTTCATGCAAGCGGGCACAGGTGTCGATTGTGAATGACATCACTTGCAGAGGAAGCACGGTTACCTGAGAGTGCAAGTCTGAGAGTGTAAGCCTGAAAGGGAAAGTACAAATCTGCTGCCAGACTCTATTTAATAAAATAGGTGTCCCTGCTACTGCCCTGCAGACACAGGACGTCAACATGTACCCCAACGTCATGAAGCCATTGGATTTTGTTTGAAAATTAAAATCAGGTTGACGTCAGAACCCAATGTCAGGACTCAATGTCCAACCTATAATCAACCAAATATCAACATCTAATCATGTTACACCTTGACATTGTGTGGACGTTACCACTATGACATCTATCAGACATTGGATTTTGATCACTTTCCAACACAACCTAAAATCAATCAAATATCAACATAATTTGATGTCGTTTTTGGACGTCATAATAACGTTGTCCTTAGTCGCTGACTTAACATTGAATTTTGCTCATCTGACCTTTACCTAAAATTATCTTTGAAATGCATCGACATGTAAAACCTGTCGCACGAGCTTGTGTTTCGAGTGTGCTACATTCGCATGCGCGTGAATGGATGTCTTTGAGGCGAAACGTGTAGTGTGACCACGGCTTAAAAGTGAAACATCTTAAAACTTGACACAGGTTCTTTAAAACACGGTGCTCATGTGCGAGATACCTTAAAAAAAGCAAGACGCGAGCATAAGGTTTGCACAAATCCATCAAGTGTGTGTTTACATAGAGAAGCACTGGAAAAGTAGCGTAATGAAATGGAAAAACGTGTGAATGAGCGTGAATAAAGGCGACACATTAAGAATTAATTCACACAACATAGTCAGTACAATCTTGGCTATAATCAAAAAACAACTTAAATTGTAAATAACAATTTTGATTTATTTGTGCAGCAGTGTGTCATAGTGCTCCATTCATCTCCCATTCATTCTCAATTATAACCCACTCTTCCCAAGCTGTGAAGTTGTAAGATCAATCCCCAAAGTAGACATCTGCAAACTTCACATCTTTTGAGGCACAAACCCCCACTCCAGGAGTGTGAGAGAACAGAGATCATCTTCTTTCTTCTCTCCAGGCCAGAAGGAAAAGTATGGCAATGAGCTGTGGAGGAAGGTGGGGTCTGAGGGGGGCTTTTGTGCCAAGATCACAACCAGATGTGCCAAGAGCGTCCAAACAGGAATAAGTGCATGTCTGCAATTTTCAGCAATTTGTCAGATTTAAGGGTTCACCCCCAATACCACCTGATAGACAAATAAAATCCTCCCCGCGCCCATGCAATAATTTGAAACACACCGAGAGCCAATCTGCGGGCCCAGTTGCTCATTCGGTGACAAGACAAGCCTGCAAACGTGAATCATTGAGCCTGCGTAATCTGAAACAAAGTCCAAAACATTCATCAGCATTTCCCTCCCAGTGGAGCTAAGATGTTGAAATCCGTACAGTCTTCGCACGCTTTAAATCCATCACGCGGCACATTCGTTAAAAAAAGAAGAAGAAGAAAAAAGCCTTGAACCAAAACAAACATTTGAATAAATAAACATGAGCGACAGCCAGTTAATCCCTCTGGTGGCAGCTCGTAAATCCAGCCTCAAATTTTTGGCCTTGAAAGGATTTTTGCCACACACATTCACTATTCCGCTGCTTTTATAACCACTCTACAAAATAGTTATTTGAGAAATATTGACTTTATTCTTCCACATAAGAGCCATTGGGGGTTTATTGGCTCGAGATTTCCAGTCTCATTGATTTTCAGCTATAAAAACAGCTCGTTATGCTGATTGGGGTTGCAAACTGATATTTTCTTATTATACCATTTTTATGCATAGTCATAAAAGCACTTGTTTGTAAAGCAAGCCGTTTGACTGTTTATTGCCGTTTGTTATCATTGGCAAATTAATTGAAAGTCCTAAAATAATTGCAGAAAGAGCTTACTTCTTCATGGCAGAATAAGGAGACAAGGCAAGGCAAGTTTAATTATATACCACATTTCATACACAATGGTAATTCAAAGTGCTTTACATATACAAGAAAATAAAAAAATAAAAATGATTAAAACAGATTAAAATGTGTTAAAACGGGTTATAAAAGAATGAAAAAGAAAAGAAAGACATAATAGTGTGATCTGTCGGACGTAGCACAGTGCTCATTCAGTAAAGGCACAGCTAAACAGATTGTGCCTAATGTTGGAGCACATCTGATCATTTCTGGAAGCTGATTCCAGCAGCAGGGGGCGTAGTAACTAAATGCGGATCCGCCCTGCTTTGACTGAACCCTTGAAATTTCTAAGTTATGTGATCCTTAAGATCTGAGTGATCTGTTAGGTTTGTATTCAGTGAGCATATCTGTAACCTATTCAGGTCCTAGACCATTTAGTGATTTATAGACAAGTAATAATACTTTAAAATCTATTCTGAACGTAACTGGGAGCCAGTGTAAAGACCTGAGGACAAGTGTGATGTGCTCTGATTTTTTGGTTCTGGTCAGAATCCTGGTCGCAGCGTTCTGGATGAGCTGCAACTGTCTGACTGTCTTTTTGGGAGGGCCAGTGAGAAGGCCGTTACAGTAATCCATCCTGCTGCTGATAAAAGCATGAACAAGTCCTCACTGGAAACAAAGCATCTGATTTTTGCAATGTTTTTGAGATGATAGTATGCTAATTTACTTACTGCTTTGACATTCATTCATTCATTCATTTTCTTTTCAGCTTAGTCCCATTATTAATCCGGGGTCACCACAACGGAATGAACCACCAACTTATCCAGCATATGTTTTACGCAGCGGATGCCCTTCCAGCCACAACCCATTTCTGGGAAACATCCATACACACTCACTCACACTCATACACTACGGACAATTTAGCCTTCCCAATTCACCTGTACCGCATGTCTTTGGACTCTGGGAGAAACCGGAGCACCCGGAGGAAACCCACGCGAACGCAGGGAGAACATGCAAACTCCACACAGAAACACCAACTGACTGAGAAATAATCTTAAAGTACACTATAAAAAATGCAGGGTTCCTCACCATTCATTCATTGTCCCAACACAAACCGATTAAGTTAACCTAACATTGAATTGGATTGAAGATAAAGAATTAAGTTGTCCAAGAAATTAATTATTTCAGCTCATTTTAAATAAGTAGTTTGAACAAGCAGCAATAATATTTTTTTGAGTGTAGTTCATACAACTTTTTGCACTATATTATGAGTTTTCATAAAGTATAATAATTTGTTTGGGAAAGACAGCAAAATTTATGACTACAATATTTGCTCCAAATCTGTCACGTGCAGAGACGAATCTCGGACAGCAAAAGTAAGAATCCAAGTGCAATTTAATAAGAGTATTCTTGTAAGCAGGCTATGATCAAAACAGGGGCAAAGCAGGTACATACAGGGCATCCAAAACGTAGTCGAAAACAGGTATAAGGCATAAGCCATCAGTAATGAATGGCAACCGGCAGGGATGGGCAAAAATACATAGAAATGTATTTTATAATAAAATACCAAATACATTTTTTTTAAGTGTATCAAAATAAACTACAACATACAGCAGCCATAAATGTATCAAAATAAAATACTGTATATTTGTATTTTAAAAATACTACAAAATACTTTTACAAGTAATTGTGAACCGATCAATCCCTTCACTGTTAAACGTGAAGTAAACTATATTTGATAGCAACAGCTTTTCTCTGAGCAAGTTTAAGCAGATTCTCTGCTACCTCCTTCACCTCTACTCTTACTGTACATGTTCTATACATCTATACAATATACATGTTTTTACTTGTTTCTTTTTTATTCATTCAGTATATTTTTGTACAAATTTCATTCAGAAAGCCCTGTTCAATGCAGATAATGAGTTAGAATATAATACTATATCTGTTGGATATGTTTCCACCCATTGTGTGGCCAGTAAAACTGATATAATATCTGTATGATTATTCAACCTTTTAACATTCTTATGTTTTAAAGGGTGATATATGAAGAGTTTCATTTTTAAATGAATTTTTTAAATCTATTTTTATTTGCAATTGAACACTTTAATAGGCCTACTCAATGAATTTCATTTCTGAAAACTAAATTGCAGTTTTAGTCATCTCCATGTGTAATTTCCACATCATTTCTTCAATGCACAACATAAAAACATGATATCTCAAAATTGCTTAAAATGGAGTTGTCAATTTTTGCAAATAGTCTCCTCATATATATCCTGTTAATGCCATATAACCCGAGTCAGGTGTTTTGACTAGTCTGAATAGACTGAATTGCTTTATTATTAAATATTAGTGTTTCAAATATTCTCCCACTTTGATATCTTTCCTCTTCATTAACTATACTACTGGAAATTTAAACAGCCAGTGAAGTATTGTAGGTATCGCCATGATGTGATGCATAATTTCCTTCCATACTCCAAGCGTTGTCCACCTTCTTTAATATAAATACTAATCTCAAGTCTAGGCAAATAACTGAAAAAGCTCCAATCAGAGGCCACATTTTTATGATGTCATCATGTAGACTTCTTACAAAGTATTTTACAGTATTTTGAAATGATAAAAATACAAGACACTAAAGTTTTCATTCATTGATTTTCTTTTCAGCTTAGTCCCTTTATTAATCTGGGGTCGCCAAAGTGGAATGAACCACCAACTTATCTAGTTTGCGCAGCGGATGCCCTTCCAGCTGCAACCCATCACTGGGAAACATCCATACACACTCATTCACAGACATACATACGGACAATTTAGCTTACCCAATTCCCCTATAGTGCATGTTTTTGGACTTGTGGGGGAAACCGTACCATCTGAAAACCCACGAAAACCCACACGTACACGGGGAGAACATGCATACTCCACACAGAAATGCCAACTGATGCAGCCGAGGCTTGAACCAGCAACCTTCTTGCCGTGAGGCGAAAGCATTAACCACTTCACCAACACATCGCCTACAAGACACTAAAGCAGGGGTCACCAAACTTGTTCCTGAAAGGCTGGTGTCCTGCAGATTTTAGCTCCAACCCTAATCAAACACACCTGAACAAGCTAATCAACGTCTTACTTGGTATACTTAAAACACCCAGGCAGGTGTGTTGAGGCAAGTTGGAGGTAAACCCTGGAGGGACACCGGCCCTCCAGGACCAAGATTGGTGACCCCTGCACTAAAGTATGTTGATACAAAATATTAATCCATTTTCATCATCGCTATCAAATACAAACTGAATACTATTTTGTATTTGAAATGCATGTATCATAAATACTGCCCATCCCTGGCAACCGAATTGTGTGAAACGGCATGATGGGAATTGTAGTTTGTAAACGTGACATGTGTAGTTCACCAGCAATCTGAAAATGACAGATTGGACATTCATAGTCTTTTTGTTTTAAGACTATGGCTAATAGTAAAATAATTAGTTTGTTTAAAAACCGAGACAAAGTCTGTACGAAACCAATCATTGTACAGCCTTTTCATTTGTAAAAATAAGTAAAAAAATGTTTGCTCCTCTTTGTGAAAACTACTTACATGTTTAGTTATGTTTACTTTTTTGCATCTTGTTTACTTTTGTATTCCAAAACTAAAATAAGTTATAATTTAAAGCCCCATTGAGTTTTAAATTTAAATGATATGTAACTTAATATGTAAAAAAAAAACCTAAAACAGAAAAGTATTACCAGAAAGTGCGTACAGTGTTCGATAAATGCATTTTGAATGTACATTTTCTGTTGATAAAGCAAACACCCACAGCTAGAGCACATTTTTTTTACACAGCATATGCCCTCCCTGGATTTATTGCGCTGTAAATGCTGCAGGTTGTACTGGGAAATGAGTAAGTGTGAGAATAACCCTTACGCCCATTTTCCACAGTTGTTCATGTTTATGCCATTAGGTATGTTTGTAATGTACTTTGAGTCCGTGGCTCCATTTTGGCCGTCCTCATACAGTGGGACTTACATAGGCAGGCTTTTGTGTTTCAAGAGAACTTGTGTCCGTAGACGTCGACCAAGCATGACTTCATAAGACATGTGTGTGGTCATGCGTCCATGGACAAAATGCAAAGAGCATACCTTCATTTGTTTGAGTTTGGCATGTTTGCATAGGCAACATACCACTGTGTCTATGCAGACTGAGAGCAGCTGACTTGTACCATCTGTGGCGTAAGACTTTCGCCACTCAACGTTGCTTCAAGGCCTCTACTAATTGCCCCTCAGGGGGGGAGGGACTCGGGAGTTTTGCCCACTGATCCCATTCACCACTTCACCCTTCTCGGTCTGTTTTCGAGGCTGTTGTCACTTTCGAAAGTGTGAGCCGATTATAAATTAGAGCCAATGTCAATACCCGTCTTGAATCCTAATGTGAAATGGTAGTTATTTAGCCTCTGAAGGATTGTATTTTAGGTTTGTTGCATGTGCTGATAGAAGTGTCTCAGGTTGGCACAAACCAAGGTCATTGGAAACTTTCTGCAAATCCTGAAACACTTTGCTATGTGTATATTTTGCTGTTAGTTTGAGATTTAAAACATCCACTAGAAGTGCTATCAAGTTAAGTTTTATTGTCTTTCCGCTACATGTGTGGACATTCAGTAGAATGAAATGTCATGTCTCGCAGGACTACGGTGCTACATAAATAAACAATCCTAAATAAGAACACAACACTGGACGTAAGAGCTATTTTAAACCTATACATAACTAGCATACCGGCACGGTAATCTGACTATGCTAACTATTCATACAATATACACACTTACCCTACACTACCTGACAAAAGTCTTGTCTCCTATCCAAGTTTTAGGAACAACAAATAACAACTTGACTTCTAGTTGATAATTTGGTGTTAGAAGTGGCTTATATGAAAGGCAAAGGCCTCTAGATTACGCTAATTTTGCCAAATTAAAATATGATCATGCCTTGATTTTTAATTATTTAATTGGGACAGTAAGGTCTGACTTTGCTTAGACAAAAGTCTTGTCTTAATGCTCAATAATGTTTATATCTGGTGACTGTGCTGGCCAATCCTGGAGCACCTTGACCTTCTTTGCTTTCAGAAACTTTGAGGTGGAGGCTGAAGTATGAGAAGTAATGCTATTTTCCTGAAGAATGTGTCCTCTCCTGTGGTTTGTAATGTAATGGGCAGCACAAATGTCTTGATAACTCAGGTTGTTGATGTTGCCATCCACTGCAGATCTCTTGCATGCCCCTATACGAAATGTAACCCTAAACCATGACTTTTCCTTCACCAAACTTGACTGATTTCTATGAGAATCTTGGGTCCATGTGGGTTGAAAATAGGTCTTCTGCAGTATTTGTGATGATTGGGATGCAGTTCAACAGATGATTCATCAGAAAAATCTACTCTTACAACTGGGATCAATGACAAGACTTTTATCAGGTAGTGTATACACATAACTTAAGACAGACTATACAAGTATATTTTAAATAAGACATAACAATATGCAAAAGGACTTTCAATTTTTAGTATCCCACTTCAAGTGCTTCTGGTGAACTACATGCTGTTAAAAATTGTCATGCTTAAGATGTTTTCTTTAAAAAATCAATAATGTTTACTGTCTGATTGATATGTGATAGAAAGTGGGTCTCGGAATGTACAAGAAGCACTGCAGTAAATTCTATTGTTCTGTGCTGCCTTTAAAATATTTTCAATAGAGTTTTAGTGCCTGTCGGCTGCTACTGATGTTGCTTTTAAAGGGCTTTTGATCTCATTTTACGCTTGAATGCTGAAGTCTATTTAACTGGTTGTATTTTAGTTCCAATACAACATAGAGGCTGTAAAACGAACAGTATGAAATTGAAAATGGTCACGTTGATGGTCAAGATGTTGTGGAAAGGTGATAAAAACAAGTAGTGCAACATGATTTTTCACAAGTAACCATTATTTTCCTAATTGAGTCCTTGTAAGTTAAAGTTTAAATAAAGTGTCCAGTGCATATGGAGAGAGAGTGTTTCTGCGGGTGGTTTGTCAAGCCCACTCACCTGAGACCATATTTTAATAGAGATATGGAGTTATTTTAAGCAATTGTGCAAAGATGCAAGTGTGCAAAGTGGTGCAAGTGTTTGTTAAAGTGTCAAAGAGATAAAAGAGTGTGTTTTCTACAGGTGGTTTGACCTGTAGAAAAAAAAAACACAGGCTCATTGTGGATACGTACCCCTGTCTACATTTCTGGAGAACATGAGTTATGTAGCCGGAGGTACATATGGCTGCATTTCGTCTTTAAAATGAACGCTACGGGGCAGTATGATGCCGCCGACGGCTTGTGTTCCTTCTAGTGCTACCAACTGACAGCTTACGGATGGCTTTTCTGATGTTACCAGTTTGCCCAGTAGGCTGAACATGTGGTGAAATCACACAGTCACGACTGCTTTTCTTTTTCTAGATTTCTGAAAACACTATCGGGACAGAGGTGGGTGGGTCGGTTGGCTGGTAAACTGGCCTGGGGTGCGTTTCTCAAAATTAAGGTCGCCAGTTCTGTCGTTACAAACATAGTTAGTTGAATTGCCGTTTTTCCAAATCAATCGCTCCAATGAATATTCGCAAACTGCGTTCGCAAAACCTGTTGGTTAGAAATTTCTGCTGTGGTTTACATGTGTCAAACTGTAAAAGTAGACTTTTCAAAAAAATTTTTAAATAAATAAACAATATCCTACTTAGTAATAATAATAATAATGATGATAATAATAATAATAATAATCATCATCATCATCATCATTAATATTATTATTAAAGTAGTATTTTTTACATTTCCTAATAAATAAAAAATATTAAATTTTATTTTAGAATAAATATTTATTTATTTGTATATATGATTTATATATGATATTAGAATACGTGTTAGCTTTTGTAAGTGATTTTATGTTTTAGAATAAAATATGTAATGTTCAACTTCTCAATAATATTAGTAAAGCAAACATAGGCCATTAACATGGAAAACCAGTGCATGTTTTTACCAAAACTAATATTGGGTTTTATTTTAAATGCCTGTTTGTGTAAAACAATCTAACTTGCACAAAGACACTATGGGGTTCTTCTCTAAAGAAGTTGTTACTCCACCCCGTTTAGAGCCTCATTATGGGCGTTTTACGCTAACGTGGTTCAAGCGATTGATCTGCAACAGAGACATCGTTCTTTTCCCAAACGATGCATCTTACTATGATAGTTCAGCCGAGAGTTATGTTGTTGTTTGGGAAACACACCCCGGGTCGGCTGAAGTGTATATTGTGCCCTCTGGTGGATTTATGCAAGAAGAGGATGCGCGAGATCAATTTGAGATCATCAAAAAGCATACACGGCGGCCTCTGGGTGATTTGCAAAACTGTGAGCAGACTCCAGTTACGTATTCCACTGTCCCCAGAAATGTAGACATGGGTACGTATCTATAATGAGCCTGGGTTGGAAAAAAAATCTTTAAAAAATCATATAATACATAAATGCTCCATATTTGTTTGCGAATGTGTTTTGAAGTCATATCTGTCCAATTAGTGTAAAAATGAACAAATGTTGTTAGTTACACTGCTTACAGTGTTCATTTGACCTGAAAACAACACATGTAGTGTATATAGTGTACAATATATACTGTATTTCCAACGAGCTTGGGTTGCAGTGGTCGGTTTACGTCATTCCAAAACCATCTTGAACGTTTTACTGCAATTTCTTAAAGCCTGTTTTGATGTTGTTGTCCAGTTAAACTAGTTTACTACTAAACCTGCTGTGTTCTTGTGTAACTACATATTAGGGTGTAATTTCTCCACAATTTATCTTATTAGCAGCACAAAAAACACGTCTGTATAGGCTTTCCATCCTCCACCTCCTCTCCATCTGAGCAGCGTAACAGACATCCAGCACCTATAACGAGAGGCTATGATTACTAATAACAGTTAATTAGCCTTGTCAGAGAGTTTCTCTGAAAAACAGGAAGGGGGAGGAAACAGAAAGAGAAACAAAAGACCCTCTATTGCTGAAGGCTGCTTCACTTTCTTATTTACTTTGTGCATGCATGGATGGGAATATACTGCATGTTTTTATAGAAATAGACCTAAAAATATGTAGATAAATTTGTAAAATCTAATATTATATTGTTAGTTTTGTTGAAATACTTCTGCGGGGATTAGTTTGTTAATAGTCTATTTAATTTGACTACTTTTGTTGTTTTTTATATTTATTAGTGTTTAATATGTATAAAGGTTTTATTCATTTTATTTTTTTTAATACATCAGTTTAGTCAGAAATAAATAGAGAAATATGTCTTCAGCATCTACAACCCCAAATTAGAAAAAATATGGAAAAGACAAATAAAAAAAACAAAGAAGTGATATCTAAATTTACTTTGACTTGTATTTCATTGCAGACAAAACAACAAACAGCTTCAAAAGGCATCACAAGTTCTCTATTGGAAACAGGTCGGGACTGCGGGCAGGCCAGTCAAGCACCTGTATCCTCTTCCTCCGCAGCCAGAACTTTGTAAAGTGTACAGAATGTGGTTTTCCATTGTCTTGAAACATTTCAATAATTTTCTCACATATCTGTTGGCAAAGTGGCAATCATAAGCCCATCTGTTGCATATTTAGTTGATTATTATCTTAAGTTTAATTATAGTAATGTGTTCATTATACAAGAAATAATTAAGGAGCGCAGGTCACTTTCAAAGTTTGGATAATAAGTGATGACGTTGATGTTGGACAGGATCACGAGTTTTGTCAGAGTGTGAGAGTTGTGGAAAAGGGAAGGACAACAATAAAAGTATAAAAAGTTCTAGTACATTACATGTCATCTTTACAGACATAACACCATCCTAAAGGAATAGACCTTTCTTGGATGCTGCTTTTGTACCAAATCATCATTGCAATCACCTGTTAATATTACCTCTTTCAAATCACATCATTATTTTACCAATTTACCTGATTACTAGCCCTAAAATGCTCCTGTCCCAACTTTTTTGGAATGTGTTGCAGGTCTGAATGATAGCAAAAGTTGTATATTTACAAATGAAATGAAGTTGACTAGACAAAAACATGAAATATTTTGTTTTTATATTGTGTGCAATGAAATACAAATCAAAGTAATTTGGAAATCACTTCTTTTTGAGATGAAGAGAGGAATTGACCACGACGATGGGGTTCGAGTCTGGTGAAGAACGGTTCCAAAAAGCAGCTAAGATAGAAACAGATCCAAAAAATCCAAAAATTAAATAAACAAGTAAATAATAGGGTGAGAATGTGGTAAAATCTGAAAACGTGATACAAATCAGATGAGGGCTTTTCTTTTGTGGATTGCTTTTGAAAATTGTTGGTTGGGTTTAAGGAAGGAGGAAGGTGGGTCACGCGATTGGTAGGCCTGTCATACAGTCAGTCAAACAGTCAGTCAACAGCAGCCTCTGGTGGGTTTATGCGAGAACAGCAGGCACGAATGGCACTCGCGAGAGAAATTTGAGATCTCAAAAAGCGTACACAGTGGCCTCTCGTGGATTCGCGAAAAAAAAGTACTGTAAAAAACGTACCTCCTAAGACGTATTTTGCGGTCTCCAGAAATGTATATAGAGGTTTGTTTTCAAAATAGTTGGATGTATACAGGCAATCCAGAGTCGTGTTCATAAAACAGGTGGAAGGTCAGTACAAGCGGCATGGTATCAAAACGAGAAAACAAAGCAGAGATCAAACACAGAAGGACAAGACCAGGAAAACGCGTCGTAAAGTTCACAATTCAGTATAACAAGACTCAGCAAAGTCTGTGTGTTTATGTGCTGTATAAATAGTCCATCTAATCAGTTATTGAGCAGCTTCAGCTTTGAGTGTTTGCAATCAGACGAGATCAAAAACCGGTGTGTGTGGTGCATGCCTGGAACTTGTAGTCCATTTACCAGTGTATTTGTAGTCATTTAGCAATCTGCGTGTTTACCAGTGACCTGTATGGGCTAGATCACTGGTGATTGTGACAGAAACAATGAGCTTTAAATGTATTTTTCATTTACTGCATATATGAGGTTGGATTATAAAAGTCTGGATATTATTTGATCCAAATTTGATCCAACGTTATCTTTAGTTTTTTAAACAGAAATAAAATGTTGTGATTGAAATTCAGTCTTATGCCTCCAAATATTGACTTTTAAATGTTTCTACAGTTAAAACCTTGGAGTGGTGTTGAAGAATTGTCATTAGTTTACAGTGTACATTTTACACATAGCTATAAAGCATAAATCCAGATGTTTTTTTTCCTGTTAATATTAATGTTTAGTACCAAGTACCAGTATAGGGGCAATATTTAGTCTTAGTTTTATGGTTTCATAAATAATTAACTTCTTTTAGATTAATTACTAATGAATGATTATTGCCAATATATGTGCTAATATCTTGATATTAGTATACTCAGCCAGTCATAATGCTGTGTGCAGCAGCTGAGCTCTGGCGACTATAAAGAAGTGATTTTTTGGCAGAAAAGAGCAATTGGCTGGGAAGGCATGTATGTGTTAGTAATTTTAAAGTTGTGGGGGTCTAACTCCCACAATGCACTGGCAAATTCCTTTAACATATGGCACGTCAGGAAAGGGGTGGTTGACCTCTGGCCCTCTTGAAAGTCTCCTGAGACGCACTAGTCAGGCTGTATAAGAGATCGACCATCGCCGCGTACCGCAAGACTGTCTGTGACTGGTATAACAATCACTTTCCATTTTACCTTTCCCCCTGAAATTCCTCCCGATGTCTTCATGGCTCTCACAAAGACTGATCTTTTTTCTGCCTTTTGTAGTCCCTACGTTGGTTTTCAACGCTTTGCACAATACATCATTTCAACACATGTGATCCATTAAGGTAGAGCCAGGAGAAAGCACAGGAAACAGTCTCTCAGAAAACGTGTTACTCTCCTTTCAACTGCTTCCAGAGGCTGAATGTCCCCAATGGCCCCCCGTTACTTCCTCACAAAAATGATTCTTGAAAGTTTAAATCACATATTTGGGATGGATAGAAATTGCCTTCTGATTGGGTACGTCTAATGATTTCAGACTGCTGGACTTCCAGTCTGATCTCATGAGAAAACGGAACTATTTTAAATATTGGGGAAAAGTTTCGTACAAATTAATTCGACTTCATCTATGCGAAACCTTAGGATTTTTAAGAGGAGTTGAACCCCCCTAACCCCACACTTAAACATATCCCTCATTAGGGGTTGAGCAAATCATATTAAAAAGTACAAAAGAGATTGCACAAATATGAATTTGCCACTAAATATAAAAAAAGCTGAATTATTGGGAGATTCAATTCAATTCACCTTTTTTTCTATAGCACTTTTACAATGTAGATTGTGTCAAAGCAGCTTCACATAGAAGATTATAGTAAATTAAAACAGTGTCAGTCCAGTTTTCAGAGTTTAAGCATTGGATCATCTGCCCAGTTGTAGTCATTTTGAATCAGGCAATGCATTGGCTCTATTTTTGCTTGTTTTCATTTCAAGCCACTGTATTGAAATTGATTTTCAGTACTTTTACTTCCAAGCTGTAGCAAGCAATTGGATGAAAAACTGAAATCCTGTCCACTATGCATTCATCCGTTTATCTGCAGGGCAGTGAAATTTTTTTAGGCTCGAAAACAAACCAATGCAATCTCATGGCAATTTGCGTTAATTTGTACAATCTCATTTGTACATTTTTGTATGATTTGCTCATTCCCCAATGTTTAAAGGTTGACCCAGCAGCCACACAACATCATAAGACATTAATATTAGGTTAGATTTAGGTCATGACGTCAGGTGACCAAAATTCAATGTCTAGCCAGTGTCTAAGGACTACGTTATTTTGATGTCCAATAATGACATCAAATTAAGTTGATATTTGGTTGATTTTAGGTTGTGTTGGATAGTGATCAAAGTCCAACATCTGGTAGATGTCATAGTGGTGACATCCACACAACGTCAAGGTGTAACATGATTAGACGTTGATATTTGGTTGATTTTAGGTTGGACATTGACGTTGGATTCTGAAGTCAATCCAATTTTCATTTCCGAACAAAATCCAACGTCCCCACGATGTTGGGGTACATTGGGGTACAATGTCAATATGATATCATGTTGACATCCTGTGCCTGCAGGAGAGGTTTGGGGGCATGCCTCCTTTTAAAAATTGTACATTTTCATCAGTGTTCGAACTATAATGTGGCCTTTGGGGAGCCCACTTGTTTTCTAACAGTCGCTTTGATCTTGAGAGTCCCTTGTCTCTCAAAATATATAAATATTAAACAAATATTTATATAATTGTAACTAATATTACAAAGTAATATAAATGAACAAAACACAGTGATTTCAAATTAATGCATTCAAATAAAATCAACAAACACAAATATATTTCACTTAACAACAACATAAATAACCTGGTCATGTAGCCTTTCATTTTTCTATTCGCTCTGAGTTCAAGAGGATGGCTCTAAGGACAGAATATGCTATTTTATTTTACATAGGCCTATATAATGTCATGGGATCTCACTTTTTTACTCTGGTAAAATATAATCCCTTTCATCAAGTTTACCTGCTTTCAGCTGAATTGTCCAACATGTTTACAGAAATGTCACGGTGTTTAAAAAAAGATCACTGTATAGGCCTACCGTTTGAAACGAATAAAACTAAACACAATGTCACATCATTTGTTTCGTAAAAATGAAGCAGTGTCTCAATGTCCATATGAAAGCATCTGGCTGTCAGTCTTTGACATGACTGGAACTAACAAAAATAGCATATGTAGTTATCTTTTTTTTTTTTTTTTAATTGCACTCATGCATGAATGACTGATATTTTTGCATTTTTACACATAATAACCCATAATACTGAAACCGCACATCAAAATAACACATTGTCAGCATTTTTGAGACCCCCCAAAACTTTTATTTTTATTTGCACAGTCTGTGCACAGTCTTCAGAGCGGGCTTTACCATGGCAGAGCAAACTGAAGATGCGCTGTCCTTGAAGGAAGTTTAGCTTGCATTAGAAAACCAAGGCCATGCCTTGTTTAGGGGAGCCAAGCGCCCCTATAGTTCGCGCCCTGATTTTCATACTAATGATGATCTATAAATTTGTACAATTTAATTAAATTCAATACATCTTTATTTGTATAGCGCTTTTACAATGTAGATTGGGTCAAAGCAGCTTCACATAGAAGATTATAGTGAATTGAAACCATGTCAGTTCAGTTCAGTTCAGTTCAGTGTGTTTTAATATTCACTGCTGAGAGTCCAAACCCTGAAGAGTATTCCATCGATGCACAGGTCTACAAGTCCCGAACTATGCAAGCCAGTGGCAACAGCAGCGAGGAAAAAACTTTACCAATTGGCGAAAGTGAATGAAAAAACCTCGAGAGAAACCAGGCTCAGTTGGGCACAACAATTTCTCCTATGGCCAAATGTCTTGTGCATAGCTGCAGTCTAGGCGCCGGAGGCTGGAGAACGCTGGACCTCAGCGAAGAAATTCTGGAATTTAGCTACTTTTCTGACAGTATGTAAAATAGTACCATCTCCTCATGAGTTTTGACTGAACAAACTTCTGAAAATGGGTTTCATAATGGCAGTTTTTGAAAACAATACTGTTATAGTATCAGTAAATATTCATTCATTTTCTTTTCGGCTTAGTTCCTTTATTAATCTGGGGTCGCCACAGCGGAATGAACCGACAACTTATCTAGCATATGTTTTATGCAGCGGATGCCAATCCAGATGCAACCCATCACTGGGAAACATCAATACACACTCATTCACACACATACACTACGGACAATTTTAGCTTACCGAATTCACCTGTACCACATGTCTTCGGACTGTGGGGGAAACCGGAGCACCTGGAGGAAACCCACACAAACACGGGGAGAACATGCAAACTCCACTTGTCCTTAGATTGTGCTACCCACTGCGCCACCATGCTGCCCACATACATTACAATATATTTAGATATTTTTAAAAATGCATGATAAGTTTTAAAAACTCGAGTTACTAAGTTGTTAAGGTGGGCAGAGATTTAGATTTATTTGATACACTGTTTCAAAAGTTCAGATGTAAAAACGTTAAGTTTCATTTGAAATGCTCTTCTAGAATGAACATTTTTTTAATGAGCATTAAAATGAGCGTAAAGGAAGCTATTCTTTGCAATAAAATAATAATATATTACTGAACCTACATACAGCAAGCAAAGAAAATGCTCATTTTTGAAGAAAAGTTCTGCACTTAGAGATTTTTGCATCTGAATTCTTCATTTGTTATTATATTAAAGCATATGTATTCCTGATTTAGATGTCTTCCGTGTCCAATCAGTCAACTAACCCAACAGATCTCTTAGTGTAGTAACCGCTCTTAGTGTCGTCTGAATGACCATAAAATTGATGTCAAGTATCAGGATCAGAGTTCTTCAGACAGTGATATTCCAAAGGTTACAAAAATTGTAGGAGGTCTCTTTTCATCAAAGAAGTCATGCTTGCACCAAAAATATAATTAAGTCAACACGACTCTCGTCACCAACAGTCACAGATCGAATTGCGACCCCTCCAACAGGTGCATCTCTGAAGCGCACCCTGGGATCTCTAATTGATGGCTCTCACGATATCAAAGGCTGGACAAATAGTAGCTCAGGGCAGTTCTCTGAAGTTGATAGATCCGCAGGGTGGTAGAGGAAGGCTCTTAGGGTCAGGGTCAGGATGTGTCCGAGGGATTCATTGTGCCAATGAAAGAGGCCGTGTTCGAGGCCTAGTTTGTGTAGACCCTGCGGGGGAGAAGATGCATAGGAGGTCGGTCGCGGGGTGTGAATGGGACAGCTGCATCGGGGAGAATAGGAGGTCCCTTTGTGCCCTGCCAATAAAAATCTGCGGCCAATTATCTGTGTCTGTCCCTCAAGTGGAATTCCTGTAGACTTTCTGAAAAGCCGTTGGACTGGGGGAGGTGGACAGTTTGGCGTAAGAAAAGCACAGATGGTGGGATTTCTCGCTGTCGTGAAGCCCTCTTTTCTTTAACACCTTTGACATGTTGTGCACTGATGGATGTTATGTTGCGCTGTTCACATTTAATGCATATTTTAGGAGCACTGAAGGTATGTTGGCCAATAAACTTCATTTTAGATGTTGGAAATTCTCCGTTTGCAGCAGATCTTTGTTTCCCTAGGGTGGTGTGATAAACTGAAATCATATCGAAATCGCGATTTGAACATGCATGATTTCTAAATCGTCATACAGCACAATTTTCCCACAGTAAGCTATTTGAACCAATCATAATACAGCACGCATAAACAGAGTACGAGAACAGGAGATTGTTCACCACAGTAGGACTTGGTGCCCAAAAAAAGTCAACATCTGTAGTGTGGGTATACTTTGGATAGTGGAAGGCTGATGTATAGCAGAATCAGGTAATTTCTAAGACCTGTCAGTCTCATATCACATTTAAAAGCGTGTGGAAAACCCATCTAACTTCCTTCAGCATTCAACGTGCTTTGCACTTGACCTCTTTTGTCGTTGTTTGGTGACCAAAAACCGTTTTTTTCAGAGGATGACACACAAACAAACCATTGCAGTCCTGATACAAGTTTTATTTATGTAAAAAATTAAAAAGCACTGCAGTGTTTGGGTGTTCTGTCTTTTGTCTGAGGTAATTAGTCTACCAAAATGTGTATATTCCATACAAAGTATGAAGCTGGTCACTCAGTTCTTGTTACGTGACTTGTGTTGCGCTTGCAGCATTCTGGCTATACTTCTGATATTTGGTCAAACAGAATATCGGAGCCTTACTTGTGACGACACACACACACACACATAGTATTGTTCTAGAGAAAATTTATGACACCTTTATTGGTGATTTTTATTTTTTGTCTAATGTTTGCTTTAGAGACATGTTACAGGTCTTTGATAAAGATTCAATTGCTTTCCTTTGGAAATATGTTTCAGATTCTCACTGTAAAACGTGTGTCAAAATTGTGATTAAAATCGAAATTTCAATATTGTTCATGAAAATCGTGATAGGTTTCTTTTGCCCATATCGCACAGCCCTAGTTCCTGCCACTACCCTAAGATATCCCTGAGGGCTTCTATAACTTTCTGGGCCTTATGCACTTTATTCCCATTTACCCCTACTTATATTGTCCCGCTGTGATTCAAATACAGTAGAAAAAAAAAGAAATTTATTATTATTAATCACCCACTCTCATGTTGTTTCTTCATGTCTGAGACCTTTGTGCATCTTTAGAACACAAATGAAGATGTTTTAGATGAAATCAGAGAGCTCTCTTATTCTCAATAGACAACAAAGGTTCCAAGATGATGAAGGTAGAGTTCTGAATCGTTCGGATGGTAGAGCGTCAGCAGAGTCCAGACTATAACAATGATAAAATTTTAGCTAAATTATATAATTCGGATCACTTAGATGCTACAAACGACATTATGGAGTAAGCCCTCATTTCAAAGATGATTTAAACATGACGACTTTGTAGAGAACAATTGGTTATACTGTTGGAAAAAGGAATCAATTTTTATTATTACGGTTGTCTCTTTTACTTTTCATTTTATTTTACTTTTCAATTGTATTTTATATTACTGAGTGATATATTAACCAAACTTCTTCTCTGGGTGTGATAAGCATTTTTGCAAAAGTAGAAGTTTCCTGCTGCTGGCGACATCAAAAATCTGAAAATAAATTTATCTTCTCGCTTAGCTTTGCTGTTGAAGCAAGGATGTGCTGAAACTGAACACAGAATATTTGTCAGTCTTATGATTTTAATGTTGTGCAGAGAGTTTGTAGAAAAGAGGAAGTATGTTTGGGTGCAGGCACCTGAGGATTGCAGGATGATTGTCATGTGACAAATTACACGAAAATCCTCCTTTTCATATCAGATGTGTATAAATGCTGGAGTTAGGGAAATGTTAATTTGATGCACACCTTCTTAATGTAATTCTTGCATTGCATTGGGAATACCCAGAATTCTGTTCATATTCATTTGTACCTAATAAATTACTAATATTTTTGACATTGAAGGAAACCCTCTCCTCTTTTTTTATGGAACACGCATGGAATTGGTGTAATATTCCAACAATACCATAAAAACGCTTGGAAGTCATTTCAAGCTATCGATTGTGATGTGATATTATTTTACATAAAGACACATTCAAAAACAACATCCACACCAGGGTTTATAAAATTCACAATGCAGTTATTAATAGTACAGGTATGGTGTGATACTCTACTGTGAAAGCGAACGCTGGCTAGAACGACATCTTCACCCATGTGCTAGGCATTAAGTGTTAATTGCTGCTAAATGCCCAGTGTTAAATAGAGCCTTGTTAAGTATGCTTTCCTTTTTCCAACGAAATTTTTCATCTTTGACAGGTGAAATGGGCTTCATTGTAATTCTCCTTGAAATTGCCTCAGATTTGTTATTCTTTCCTTTTGGATTTTCGGTTACTTGCTTTTATTTACACATCCGTTTTCAATCCAACTTCTGGATTATAACAAATAATTTCCTAAGCCCTTAAATGTGTTTCAATCACCTACCTTATAAAGTTATATAGCATTAGCTGCACCGTAAGTACTCAGTTATGAGGGATAAACAACGAAAAAGACCTGCATGCGTTCTTTAATCCCCCTCACATTGTGAATCTCATTTCCAGACTGTGATCCAGGGCTAATTGGAGAACTTTTGGTAAGGTATGTTGTGTTGGACCTTTGACCTGGTGGGGGTTGGGCATATTATTGAATAGGTATAGAATGACTGAGCCTCCGGTGACCCCGTTCTGACCTTTTCTCTTCAGTCCCACATGGTTGCCAATAGTGACGGCTCCGGTTGATCTTCACCTGTCAAAGCAAGACTTTGACTAAAGACTTGCAGCTTGGGAGGAGGAAACCAAAACAAAGAAGGAGGGAAAGAAAAAACAACGCAAATAAACTGGCCCCTCGTTGGCATGGCGTTTCAAAACAGAAATGCATGACTGGCCATCAGAGGTAAAACTCATTTATTACACATGTGTATTTCATGCCCCTTCACTTTCTATACAGTTTTTGTGTTTTCTGTTTTTAAGTTGCTGTGTCATCTCCTTTTGAGTTATAAAATACATGTTCTGCATGAGCAGGAATGTATAGCTGACCGCCAGCAGCCAAGGTGGCGGGTCTAAGCGCTGTTTGGTGTTGCAATGGTATGGCATGTCTTTCAGTAGCTTCTAGCATGTTTTTCAAAGGGCTCTTCTTTGAAAACACTAGCAGTTGAATGATGACTTGTGTGCTTTCAACATGAAACCGGGCTTCCTCTCACCTCCTGGATTGCATGACATGTTTTGTTCTGAAACTGGAATGCATTTGAAAGGCAACACGATTGGTAATTGTGGGGGGTTTGCTGGGGGATAACTGTCACCAGTGTCCACACTATCAGATCAGGGTTTATGTTTGCTATGGGCAATACAGTGCTTGTACTGACCTTCTTAGTAAACGTACCCTGATGATTTGATGTAGAGGTCTGCACGGGACTGTTTTATAGCACCCGTGAGGTTTTATTCCACACTGACCGCTCTCGTTGTATATTCTCTTACAATGTTTAAATAGCTTTCTACCCGACTCGACCGATCCCGCAAAATTTTGATCTGGTTTCCAAAATCTCACGTTTCAATTGGATACTACCAAAAGAGAGAGAGAGAGATAACAGATAAAATTTTAGATTGTGCAAGGATTGTAGGCTAAATGTCGGATTTGTTTGCCCTTTCATGACAAGACATGAGTACCGTCGGCCGCACACCAGATGCGCCATCAGTGCAGTGCATATGAGAGTTGGAAGTAACATTCACCAGCATGTTATTTAAAATAAAACTATTCAGATGTCGCTTTGTGGCACGACGGAAATATGAACAGTATCCTGAGTCGTAGATGGCCGCTGCGGACAGCTGCGGACTTGCATCGCCTGTGTGTGTACCCTGATAGAAACCTATGTTTAGAATTCTAAAATGCATGGCGCTGCGCGGCGGAGCACCGAGTAGCACATCGGGTGTGTGACCCCTTTGATTGCTAAAAGGTTTTTTTCTAAACCCTTAAAGACTGTTTTCTAAAGCAAGCTGAACTTCCTTCAAGGACAGCGCATCTTCAGTTTGCTCTGCCATGGTAAAGCCCGCTCTGAAGACCGTTATGCAGATGATGCACGCACAGACTGTGCAAATAAAAAGCACATGCAGAAAGCACCGGACATGCATTCAGCATGTGGCTGAAATCACAGATATGCTGTTTCGAAATAACGTCAGGACTCGGGAGCGATATGTTGTTAGACCAATCCCGTTCCGTTCAAATGACACCAGAGTTACTGACCCCTCACCATGCTTTATTCGTAAATGTAATCCTGCGCCGTAAGAAATCTGGTCGGGTTCCGCGGGCAGGCCTGTAATTTGATGTGGAAGAGAAGATATTAGCAAACATTCATTACAGTTTTTTTGGAGCTACAGTAGAACCCCTGAAGTGGCATTTAATGTGACATTTTTTTGGTTCCTTTTCTGAACTTGAAATATCTTGGAACCATTGCTGTCTATGGAAAATGAGCAAGTTCTTATATTTAATCTAAAATTCCTTCATTTGTGTTCTGAATATAAACAAATGTCTCAGCGGTTTGGAATGTCATCAGCACATTATTAACAGACTTTTACATTTTGGGTGAGCTAAACCTTTGCAGTTGATGCTATTCAAAAGGTCATGGTTGGATGTCTTGATTGAGGATCACCTTCCAGATCTTTTTGAATATTTTTGAAACCTAGGGCCATGATTGGAGGGATGGCTGAGAGCATTTGTATTGTGCCACTAGAGGTCAAACATTTGGACTGATGCAAGATGAAGGAAATCAAAACCATTGCCCCACAATATTTACATCAGTTAACAATAAAAGTCAAAAGTTCTAAATAAGACTGTCATAATTCTGACCCACGTCTGGCAGTTATTCACATGCCTACTCGCTTACCTGCAGGAAATAAAATCTTTGACTAAATCTTTGACTAAGTCTTTCGGTTCTAGTGCGGATTATGGTTGCAGACTTCAGGTTTTATGATTAATACTGTAACAGTTATGCTTCCCTGATAAAGTCTGTCATTTTGATTAACCATTAAAATGTATCAATTACGTGAATAAAACTGTCAATTGTAAGATCTATATTATGTATTTACAATAAAAAAATGTGAATGATGAATTTTCACTTGATATCATCTTTAAAAACATGCCTTTCCTTGTCCTATTCACTTTTAATAAATGACTAGCTTTGATTAATAAAAACAACATCATTGACCTCTTGGGATGCTTGCAAAGTGTGGCTTTCTGGACTTGACAGCAGACAAGGAAGCTAACAAGCTTACTCTTTCGGATAACATAAGTGGCCTCCTTGTAAAAAGCCAATAATCCTTACAGTTCTGGTTGAGTAGCTTAAGACCCCCCTTGATCTTTGGGAGGATGGGAGTCAAACATTCCAATCCCGCAGATCCCCTTTGGCGATCTCTGTCGGCGTGAAAGACAAATTTGGCCCAGATCCTTTTCCCCGGGAGTTTTATTTGCGTTAAAAGGAGGTTATGAAAATAACTTTCCATCTTGCCTTTGTCGATGTTGAGGGGGCTGGGCTTGAAGAGTTTGGAGGGGAAGCATAGGTTTGGAGTAGAAGAATCTTTTTGACAAGAACTTGGCAGTTCTCATCTGCTTCTTTGTTTGTTTCGGGAGACCTTAACAATTCTGGCTGCTCCTATGTGCACTCTATAAGGGGCGTTAGGAAAGGTGGGGGCTACCTGTTAACAGTTGTGCTTTTATTCCAGGCACCCCAGGGAGTCAGCAGGCACGGTCCGCTGCTGCTTAAAGACTTGGCCATGAAGCCAGAGACACATCTGGTCTGTTTGAGCTGTGCAGATGCTACTTGGAACCATCTCCATCCCAATGAAGCATCTGAAAGAATACGGCACATGTAATAATGGGCTCTTTTTCTTCAAATGGTCTCATCGTCAGAGCATTTGGATCGAGATGAGGCACTTTCAGCTGGAATATAATCTGGAACGAATTGAGCAAATTGTGATTCTTACTGGTGATTCTCAAGTTCCCGGCATCTTTCATGTAAACTGGGCTGAAAAGAATGTGGAAAAGGCCCAAAGTTCTCAGCGGTATACATGGCACAAAGCCAATATGTGTCCAGTGTACACAATTAATATGCATTGTGTTCCCTGATCTGAGGGCCAGTGGCAAGATTCCCATGCCTAGCCCAAGCTACATCTATGTTGGCTATCAGTGTCTGAGTAGCATGGCTAGTTAAATCTTGCTAATAGAATCTATCTATCTATCTATCTATCTAATCTATCGTATCTATCTATCTATCTATCTATCTATCGATCTATCATCCTATCTATCTATCTATCTATCTATCTATCTATCTATCTATCTATCTATCTTCTATCTATCTATCTATCTATCTATCTATCTATCTATCTATCTATCCATCATCCATCCATCCATCCATCTATCTATCTATCTATCTATCTATCTATCTATCTATCTATCTATCTATCTATCTATCTATCTATCTATCTATCTATCTATCTATCTATCTATCTATCTATCTATCTATCTATCTATCTATCTATCTATCGTCCATCCATCCATCCATCCATCCATCATCTATCTATCTGACTATCTGTCTGTCTGTCTGTCTGTCTGTCTGTCTGTCCGTCCATCCGTCCGTTCATTCGTCTGTCTGTCCATCCCGTTATCTATGTCTGTCTGTACCCTCCCAGCAGGCACACAACATTATAAGACATTAATGTAGGGTTACATTTAGGTCGTGACGTCAGGTGACCAAAATTCAATGTCTAGCCAACCCCTAAGGACAACGTTTTTTGACGTTCAATAACGACATCAAATTACATTGATATTTGGTTGATTTTAGGTTGTGCAGGAAAGTGACCAAAATCCAATGTCTGATAGACGTCTTAGTGGTAACATCCACACAATGTCAAGGTGTAACCTGATTAGACGTTGATATTTGGGTGATTTTAGGTTGATTTTAGGTTGGACGTCCCCACGACATTGGGGTACAATCTCAGTATGACTTCATGGTGACGTCCTGTGCCTGCAGGGTTAAAAGGCATTGAGTTTTTTGTAATTTATATTTTTCAAAAGATATGTTGATATTTTATTTTATTATAAAATACATTTCCCAGTACTTTTTTGCAGGTTATTTAAAGTGTAAAGTGGATTCAGTTTTTCCATATTTGACATCACAGCTCAAGACAGTCACTAGTGACGGGTTTGGGACTGTTTATCATGTGGTGCCTTCAGCTCATTGAGATGTCATTTGTAACCACTGAGGAGTAATTTTAGTTTGCTCTAGCTGATGGACTTCTTCCTAATAACTCCAGAAGGTCATATTTTGGTTAGACTAGGTCTAACTAGCCAAAACATATACTATGAGGTCTCGGTTGTACAGCTGAGGCTTACTCAAACTAAGTCATCTGCCAGCCATTGCCATGTCTTTCAGCAAGTACATACAGAACCATAACTTTGCAGTGAGCAATATTTCATGCTTTCATCAGCCTTTATACTTGAATAATCACACTATAAACAGTTGGTTTCTATGCGACATGATGAAGTGCATGCTAAGGTGTGATCTGATGTCAACGGACCTGTTTCAAGTTGACGGAAAAACTGTTCAGTGACGCACACAGTATCTTACGGGTGTTGCTTAATAGAGAGACGCAGTTCCACGTGGCCCTGGAGAGCCATGAAGCCGAATCGCACCGTTTTAGGTCCAGGCCAGACAGAAGGGCCTGTCTGGAATGCAATGTGTTGGCCATCTGCAGACGGATGTTCATAGCCGCTCTCCGAAGACCAAACATTCGCCTGAGAAAGTCCACATCAGAACATCGAATGGTGGCAGCTGCCCAATTTTGTCATCTCCTCTCCGGCTCCGTTCATCTGAGAGCGTAAAATGTGGAAACTCATTCTTTGGTTGATTTATTGATTTAGTAATCAGTCCGAACCATCTGCTTCCATGAAAACTAGGTCGCTCCGACAGGACACAACAGTGACGGTTTTGTCCAGAAATATGCGACTTTTATCAACAGCAAGTTCATCGGGACACGCTCGGGTGACGGAACGAGGATGGAAGAAGATGAAAGACTTGCGCTTTCTCTCTGATCCTTTGGTTCGCTCTTATTGTCTCCTCAGCGTTCTCCTGAGATGAGGGTTATGGACTACAGAGAGGTTGAATTTGGCTGCACTCCAGCCACATCTGCTCTACTGCTGTTGCACTTCTCTCTCTTGTATTTTTACACTTACTGCTCTTGCTTTTTTGCAGTGTTCGCACACACTTTCTAGGTTTCAGAAAAGCACTAATGACATGTTGCCTATGGATTAGTATTGGGCCATGGCGTTCCTTCATTTCCTGATTCGGTTAGGTCGTGTGTAGGATAAAAATGTACATTTAATATGTTTGAGAATGCTTTTTGGATGTAGTTATTTCTTTTGTTTTTCTTCTTTTTTTGCATTTCTCTTAATGAGCATGTTGGCCACTAGCACCACACATTACATTTAAAAATAAACAGATCTGCTTTTAGCATATTTGCTTCATGAACCTTGGTGTTGCTGCTGAATAGAGTTTGAATCTGGCTCGAATTAACAGAAAGTAATTAAACGAATTGGCCATCTCGCATGAGGAACAAAAGACAAATTTATAACACACAAGAACAATTGCTTGACAAATCAATTATGCTATTTGTCCCAACAAATAGTTTTTCAGCTGAATTGACATTTCCTTACAATAATCTAATTCTTTTTAGTTTTAGTTATCTGTAATTTCTCTGCTGTTTAAAAAATCTATTAATTCCTTTTCTTTCGGCTTAGTCCCTTGTTTATCAGGGGTCGCCACAGCAGAATGAACCGTCAACTATTCAGCATGTTTTGTACAGTAGATGCCCTTCCAGCTGCAACCCAGTACTGGGAAACACCCATATACTCTCACTTTTACACACTATGGCCCATTTAATTCAACCAATTCACCTATAGTGTATGTCTTTGGACTTGTGGGGGAAACCGGAGGACCCGGAGGAAACCCACCCGAACACGGGAAGAGCATGCAAACTCCACACAGAAACGACAAATGGTCCAGTCGAATTCGAACCTTTCGAATTCAGCGACCTTCTTGGTGTGAGGCGACAGTGCTAACCACTGAGCCACCCTTATATATATATATATATATATATATATATATATATATATATATATATATATATATATATATATATATATATATGCAGAATTTGAATATTATAATTAAATATTATAATTTGTTTATCCACCAACATATAAAGATGCACCAGTGCAATTCGTAACTTTTGTACAAAGCTTGGATTTAGGGGTGGGGTTTTGACATACACCTCTTATGCCCCATTCACACCAGGCGTCAGCATCAATGCTTCCCATTCACTTTAAATGGATGACGTCAAGTGTTGCCGAACTGAATTGTGGATCGGTTGGCCCTGCTTCATCGACATTGCTCGCTGCCGAAGTTGGGAATTTCTCAACTTTTCAAGCGACAATGGAGGCATCAGCCAATTGCTTTAAGCAAATACCCCAGCTCAAACAGTACCCTATTGCAGACTAATTTCATTTCAATCCCAACCTCGACACGCCCTCGATCAATCGTTGACACTGAAGCCGTGCGTGAATGCACGGTTACATTTTTGTTCAAACTAAATTGTATGAATTTATATGAATTAGCCACTTTTCTAACAGTATGTAAAAGCTGTCACCAGGGCAGTAACCTTTCAAAATGTAGATATTATAACGTAAAGGGTTCATAAAGGGTCCATATTGATACTTTAGAAGCAGGGATGTCAAAATCGCAGCCCTGTAGGGTTTAAACTGCCATTGCTGTCTATTGAAGGTGTGTGCGCTGTCAACGACGATTGGGGACGGAGAAGGGCAGTGAATCAGCTATGTCAGTAGCACCAATCAATCCACAATAATTTAGTGGCTGCTATTTATTTATTAAAATATTGTAATTTTCATAAGTACATGTAAATTATTAATATCCACAGCAAAATCATATTGGGATGGCCACAGAAGTGTGTGTTTGTAACAACCAGAGTTTTCGCCTCATGACGTCAGTGTGCGTGTTGTTTTCTCCTTTGTGACTGGCCAACATGGCTGGGTTCACACCAAACTCGAAAGATGCTAATGAGGGAAATTTCGCACATTTGCTTCAATGCATTGCATATTTCATGTGATGGTAATCCACCACTGTTCTCACGTTGGCATTGATTTGTATGCAATTGCATGCAATACTTAAATTCCCTGTTTGGTGTGAACCCAGCATAAAAGTTGAACCCAGCATTATCGCCGCCTGTTGGTTTGGTGAGCTCTTAACATGCATCACAGTGTGTTTTTGCATTTTCATGTGGACAGAGATTTTTAAAAAAACAAAATCGGGGAAAAACCTGTTTATAAAAATACCCATGTACAGCGTTGCCAGATGTATGATAATTAGCGTATTTGTACGATAATTCCGACCTCTGTTGGATGTACGATCAATAATGAAAAAATCCTATAATGTATGATAATTTCAGAATTTTATGCCATTTAAAGTCAATTTCATTGTAATCTTAAGGCTTCTACACTTATTGATCTAACTGCATCTTTTGTCTACTATCTGTGAGGAGAACGTAGTGTTACCACGTTTTCTATCTCACCTTACGTTACATTTTCACAGCCAATCAACGTGGAGAATGGCTCTCTTTCTCACGAGTTAACATTCCTGTCGCAGCCGTACTTAAGTGAGTAGTTTTCAGGTTAAGGTCGATCATTTAAGCAATAGAGTTAAAAAAAACCGCTGAAAGCAAGGTGAGAAGGACAGGGGTGTTTTTCCAAAGTTAATCTCATCAAAACAAAGCCACGAAATTGGCTCATTACAGATACTGTGAATGGGCTCGTGCACACCTCAAGTGTGTTAAAAATTTAGGAGGGTGGACCGCTTTTAAGCCAACCAGCACTATGTTGTGGTTCATGATGGCATCCATTTTGTACCGTAAAATTAATCCCTCAACATCTTGTAACACACATGTATCCAATGACAGCAACTCGCAGGTGGAGTATGAGCCTTACCACTAAGGTACGCCTAGTTGTTGTTGTTTTTTTTACGTATTTTGGTAATTTGCACGTTGTATCAAATGCTACTTGTCTAGATAATAGCTGTATACTCTCCATTTGACTCGTGTACAATATTTTCCTCCAAATACGATCATTTTGAGGTTCTGGTATGATACTTTGACATTTCCAATCTGGAAACACTACCCGTGTACATGTGGACATGTCCTGAGTGTGACACCTGTGCCTTTGAGGTACATATCAATACCTAAACACTACATTAGTATTTCTTGTGAAAATTCTAGATACTAACATTCCCCTTTCTCTCAGTCAGAAATTGAAGCTAAAAACAGAGGAGCTATCAATTAGTTGCATCTAATCAGTGACTGTTTAATAAGACACATCTCTCTCTTTCTCTCTCTTTCTCTTTTTCTCCAGCTCTGCACTGCGCTTGAACCTGCCCTGGATGCCAACAGCGGACAATTATAAACCTTGTGAGCCCAGAGAAAGAGGGGGGGGACGAACAGAGTCGCTCACTGAACTCCTGACCCTCTTCACACACCAAGCGTCTGTTGTGGAGTCCGGGAGGTGCAAGATGGGTCACGGCAAGCTGTGAAGGGGAGACCGGGGCTGGGGGAGATTGGGGCGTTCAGAGGGGGTGGATGGATGGATGGAGGGGAACAGTAGCTACTGTGTGGAGAGATTATCCTGCTACTGTGCCACCATCAACGCCACTGCTGAGATGGAGGTTAGATATGCCATGTCATGTTCGCAAACAAGCTGGTGATCAGGGCTGCATTCGAAAGCTTATGCAAATGACTTGTCGCCTCGCTACCCTATCAGGCAGTATTTCAAGCAGACTTTTGAGGCAGCACAACAACTTAATCATATATGACAAAATAGAGAGAGCTTTGACGATAACTAAGAGAATATTTGCTACTACAATACAATACTGCCACTAAGAGGGAAAAATGGTGGTCAAAAATGTACATTTACATATATATTTATATTTTTTTATTTCACCTTGCATAAGTTGAATACATATGATTGTGAGATAACAAAAGACACATATATGCTGCCTTCAAAATGTGATTAGGAAGAAGTACTTTTTGAAACAGGAAGTAATGCAGAATTTAAATTCGGACATGACTTAACGTCTTCCTAACCAAGGCAATCCCATGGCAATTCATAACTTTTCGATTTAGCTGCTAATTCCTAATAACTTGTCTGACCTCATCCCTACGTTTTAGTAGAATTTTCTCAATGCCCAATGAGGGGTAGATTAAGGGTTATGGTTTGGCTGGCACTCCACTGCAAAAAAGGCTTTACTTACTTGGAGTTCTTGTTCTATTTCTAGACCAAATATCTAAACATTTTTAAATCAAGAAGCATTTTCTAGACAAGTAAAACAAACTTTGTCTTGTTTTAAGAAATAACATGTCAAATTTAAGCAAGTTTTTCCTTAAAACAAGCTAAATAATGCAGATGAGGTAAGAAAAATAATCTTGTTTCTCTATCTGGCATTAGATTACTTTGGCAGATTATTTAGCTTGTTTTGAGGGAAGCCCAGCCCAGATTATAAGCATCAAAAATACATTAATAATTCATATATCATAGAGATATAGATGTTTATTTGCCACACTTAACATCTGTCTTAGCACGATCGCCTCACAACAAGAAGGTCGCTGGTTCGAGCCCCAGCCGGGCCAGTTGGCATTTCTATGTGGAGTTTGCATGTTCTCCTCGTGTTCGCGTGGGTTTCCTTTAGGTGCTCCGGTTTCTTCCACAGTCCAAAGACATACGCTATAGGTGAATTGAATAAACTAAATTGGCCATAGTGTGTGTGTGTGAATGCAAGAGTATATGGGTTTTCCAGTGTTGGGTTGTTGCTGGATAAGTTGGCGCTTGATTCTGCTGTGGCGACCCCTGATTAATAAAGGGACTAAGCCGAAAAGAAAATGAATGAATGAATTCAATTCAATTCAATTAACCTTTATTTGTATAGCGCTTTTACAATATAGATTGTGTCAAAGCAGCTTCACATAGAAGATCATAGTAAATTGAAACTGTAGTTTAGTTTTCAGTATTTAAGTTCAGCTCAGTTTAGCTCAGTTCAGCGTGGTTTAATAATCAGTACTGAGGGTCCAAACACTAAAGAGCAAATCCATCGATGCGCAGCTCTACAGATCCCGAACCATGAAAAATTCAGCAATTGGTGAAAGTGTCTCTCTTGTCAACAACTATTCCTGTTTTGTAGGATATTTTAATTGGCTGTATGCATCTTAATAAATAGATAATAAATGATGGGACTTAGTTTCAATTTTTGTGAAAATATTTGAAAACTGTGGCATTGTGTTAAAAAAAATCTAGAATTTTGTGTCACAAAGAGATATTATGAGAGATTTATAGAGTTATAAATCATCAGTTGATTGACTGATTGATTGATTCTGTCGTATACCACACCAAATTATATATATTAGCAAAGATGCAGTGAAAAATGTGGCGTAGAAACATGTTTTCACCTAGATATTGCTTTTAAATATCACAAACAATTTCAAAGACACAGGTAATGCATTAAAATAAATGTGAAATGTAAATTTTGAAGTTTTTTCTAAATATCCTAATTTTGGGGTGTACTGTCTCTTTAAGAAGTGAATTTGTCATTGAAGCGGTTTATTAATTAACATTTGTTACACCCAAGGGTGTAGAATTAACATGGACAGAGGGAACATGTCCCCACCAATGTCCACAGATTATTAAAATATCCCCAACAACAATTTAATCACTTCCAAAATATAATAATGCTTTGTCCAAATTTTCCAGTCAGGCTCACTGTGCCTATAGACATAGACATAAGCAGCTACATTTCAAAGAAAAATATCAGTCACTTGAAGTCAAGTTTGCTACAAGTCCACCATAATAGTAATCATGGATATGTAATTATAAAAAAATTAGTTTCGATTTTCGACTACTATGAAAAAAAACAATCGAGATAAAATAGTTATTGTGTCATATGCCTCCCCCCCTCCCCTTTCCAGAAGTCTGCATTCATTCCTTGTCAAAGTAAAATCATGTAAATTTACTTTTGTACCATAAGAAATGCTTGATTTAATGTTGTTTTTATTACTAATTATATTAAATTGATTTATTTATTAAAGGTTTTTTTAAAGTGCGAAATAGAACAAGTGCTGTTATGTTTGCACGCTCAGAGAAGGAAAATAACATGGACATGTAAAGTCATCTTTTAGCTTAAAGTGCATAAATGGCAATATTATACTTGCAAAAATGTGTTCAGATGCGGTGGTAGGTGATTATGCACAAATAAGCCCTCAGTAAACGGAAGTCAAATTAAACTAACTTATTTCAGACATTTACATTTTAAATGTGAAGTTACAATTAAATTTTAGCAACTGATAAAAATGGGATTTTTTTTCAAAAATCAGCATTAATAAATTTGTTAATTGTTGTTTTTTATATAGTACTAGTATCATTTTTATTTGTATTTTTTGTTAAACCATACTCCCTAAAAGATCAGAGAAGATCAAAAATTCATAAATCAGTTTGCAGCTGCTGGTTGTACAACTCCAAAGCCAATGGCTGTGGATACAGAGCAGTCAGGGTCATCTTTAGGAAAACAACAGGTTTAAAAGCCTGTGTGTGTGTGCATGCTTGTGTTGTGCATGTGTGTGACATCGTTCGCCTTCATGCATAAATGTATGAATACAAGCGGTCAAAAGTCACGGAACAAGATGTGAATAAGATACCAAATTGGTAGATCCTGTGCAATTGCTTTTCAGGCTGTCGTTTGCATAGACTTTGAAATTTGTCTTCGGGGGGGAATCGCTCCCAGATGTTGAATATTTTCTTTAATCATTTCCATTGGTC
This sequence comes from Danio aesculapii, assembly GCF_903798145.1. NCBI lineage: Eukaryota > Metazoa > Chordata > Actinopteri > Cypriniformes > Danionidae > Danio > Danio aesculapii. The sequence continues at coordinate 20,037,071 of NC_079456.1, read as the reverse complement.
TGTGTGCGCCGTGTGAGGTGACACGCTGCCTTCACCCGACCATCTCTGTTTGCCTCTGAGTCATGTAAAGATGAAACTATGCATAATTATTTCAGACATAAAATATTTAGAATCCGTTGATGTCTGATTATTAACTTTAGGGATGTATCATTTGAGTAAATGCCAGTTATTCACAATCAGCTTTCTTACATTTATAATCACTCTCATTGGTTGGTGATTATTGTGCATGCAGTGAGCAGTGAAAATAAATAATGGCATTGTGGCCTGCAAAAATAATATTTGTATTTTCAAAATGCCAGAGGCAGTCAGTCAAGCATATATATAATTTTAAACCACAAGTAAATCTGATAATAAGCCTGATCAAGAGAAGAAACGGCACCCCTGGGTCAGGATATTGGAAGACAGAAGCAAAGCGATCTCAAGTCAGCCAGAAAACATGATGGAAGAGGTAACTGTGGGCTCTTCTTGATGATTAGGCAGAGGGAGTCATTTTCGCTTGGTACATAATAGTGCAGCCTGATCTCACGAGGAAACGTAAGTATTTTACGATTTATCAATTTAGTGGCTAATTTGTACAAATTTGTACAAGTTCAGTCATACAAAAATGTACAATTTTAAAAAGGAGGCGTGGCACCTAACCCCTCCCCTAACCCCAACCGTCATCGGGTGATGAACAAATCTTACTAAATTGTACGAATTAGATCGTACGAATTCAAACGAATTAGCCACTAAATTAAAAAGTTACGAATTGCTGTGAGATTGCGTTGAATAGTGAAGTGAACTGAATGTCAGTGGTGTTAGAAAACTGAATAGTGATGTTTCATATGATTTATGTTTGTAGCTACATGTTTGTTTGTTTGTTTTTTATCCACGATTGACCTATAACGTTATATTGCACAAAATAATTAAAGACATGTTACGATTTTTTTTTTTGTCATAACCGCTTAGAAACATCAAATTCCGGAAAAACTGAAATTGTTTGGCGGAGGTCGTCGCAGTAACTTTTATTTTCTGGTTTTGTTTTGTAAATAAATCATTTAAAAATTAAGCACTGGATACATGCTTTGTAAGACTTCTTTTAAGAACCATCCCCTATACCTATTGTGTATCTGTTTTTTCCTTTCCTCTTTATGCTAAATATGTCTTTTGATTTTTGCAGCAAAATGTAACCTGGACATGTTCTTGGCAGTCTTCGTGAGCTGTCATCTCTCTTCTCCACTGACCTTCACATCACCTCTCTATACTGTCTTGTGAGTCACGGCACCAAAGAGCACTTGTCTACCATCCCCTCTTTCTCTCATTTTTTCTCTCTGTCTGTCCTTTTGTCTTCCTCTCTGCTCACCTTCCTGATAAGGTCAGTTAGGCCCCAGACAGGCAGACACGGCGCTTCACACGGCACACACTTGGGAAATTCCACCCAGCACAAAAACAGATGCAAGAGAAGAAGAAAATGCACATCTTGTCTCTTTGAAGCCAGCACATATTTACATTTATTTACTAAGCAGACGCTTGTAAGATAAATGCAAGACTCTGCAGTTGAATAGGGTAATAATATTAATAATCAGAAGTTATCCCCATATCTCCCCCAGTTGATAAATTATATTAAAAATTGCAAGCATTTTTGTTTTACAAGTTTCTTAACATGGCTAAATATGCATGCGTGGAATTATTTAATGGAATATGAGCTCATTTGCATACAGACATAGAACAGAAATATTGACATTGAATTAGGTCAGGTTAAAAATGATTGTAATAGTTAAATAATTGTTATTTAAATAGTTTTTTGACATATTAGAGTCAAAGGTTTTTATAAATTCATGCTTTTGTTCATGCTTTTATCAGCAGCAGGGCGGATTACTGTAATGACTCCTCACTGACCTTGCCAAAAAGTTCTGCTGCCAGGATTCTGATCAGAATTAGAAAATCAGAGCACATCACACCTGTCATCAGGTCTTTACACTGGCTCCCAGTTACATTCAGAATAGAGTTTTAAAGTATTATTATTTAAAGTTTTATTACTTGTCTATAATTCACTAAATGGCATAGGACCTCAATACATTATATGCTCACTGAATACAAACCTAACAGATCACTCAGATCTTAAGGATCATATAAACTAGAATTTCCAAGGGTTCAGTCAAAGCAGGGTGAATCTGCCTTCGGCTACTGCGCCCCCCGCTGCCAGAATCAGCTTCCAGAAATGATCAGATGTGTTCCAACATTAGGCATATTCAAATCAAGACTGAAAAGGCATCTGTTTCCGACAGATCGCACTATTATGTCTTTCTTTTCTTTTTCATTCTTTTAAAACCTGTTTTAACACATTTTAATATGTTTTGAATCATTTTTAATTTTTATTCTTGTTTATGTAAAGCACTTTTGAATTACCATTGTGTATGACGTGCTATATAAATAAACTTGCCTTGCCTTGCGTAGAGGGGATTTGGGGAATTTGATCAATTCCTAAATTAAAACTGCAAACAGAATAAAATTATCAATATAATCAAGAACATTATGAATAAAAATGCAGATTGGTGTATGTAAGTTATGCTGATTCTTAAATCTGTAATAAAAATGAGGGAACAAATCTTTTTGAGAAGAATTGAATTGAATTTAAATTGAAGTGTTCAGATGCAAAAATCGTCTGAAATTTCTATCAAAATTGAACATTTTTCTCAGCCTCCTTTGTTTATGTTAAGATATTTCACTTTAAAAACCAGGAAAAGGACTTATTCTTTGCCATAAAAGTGATATTACTGAACAAACACACAGGATCCTGATAAAACTGCTCATAGAGGAAAATTTCAGACGGCATTTAAAGGTTTTTGCATCTAAAGTCTTCAATTATTTACTGCAATTAGAATCTATTGGCACAAATGGATGAAGTGTGACAAAGGAAACACTTAAAAGTGCATTTTGGATGCTTTAAAAAACACTTTTAAATAGCCAAAATGTTTGTTTTTGCAGATTGTGTCTTGACTTTTTTTTACCACTAAATGTGAGTAACTTTATTTAAATTAAATCCATTAAATAAAGTAAGTTTTTTGTTATGATAATCATTGCAGTTTAGTGTCATCAGCAATATGCCATGCATCTATTCTAAAGCCAGACAAGGTTAATTTGAGGTCAAAGTTTCCTTTTATACTGTGTGATCTTCACTGATGATCAGCTGATCCCACATTGAGTGTGAAGGATGTCCAGACTGGAGACGTGGGCATGTTCAAGGGTTTAACCCCATTTGCCCTCTCTTTTATTTAGCCTTCTGATTTATGGGTCCAGGCAAAGAAGAAGAAAAAACAGCCATGACACCGTTATACGATCTATGGAATGGCCAGAACCAGCATGATGGTGCCCACTGGAGTAAGTAAGTTTGTTAAACTGAGAATGCGTTTATGCTTTACTTATTTGCCATTACTGTGTGTGTATGGTGCTAAGTTTGCATGCAGACTTTTGGCCCTAATTGCCTTCCGTTCTTTTAATTTGAAAAGTACATTGTACTTTTTCATAATTTGTGTTTTTCATTTATTTACAGTTGTGAATTGCATTATGGGACCTTGATCTCAGCTTTGTCGTCATTTGATGTTGAAAATTCAACTCTAGTTTAAAAAAAAAGTGACTTTTATTTTGACAAGTCAGTAGTTTAAATAATATAATGTAAAAAAAATAATACAGAGAAAAATAAGTCTGTAAAATATCAGAAAATGTACTGGAAGTCTATTACAATGTTTTTGTACTGTAATTTACAACACCAACCCAGACAATATATCACTTTAAACTATTAAATTTCACTAAAAGTCACTAAAAGTCAAACTTTTCAAGGTTAAAAGTTGTTGGAAGAAAGGTCAAGATCTCATAATGCAATTCAAAAGCATAAATAAATGGGGAAAAATAACAAATAAAAACAGGAAGCATAAAATACAGAAACCTGCTAACTTACGGATATTTTTTTACAGTGTATATAAGAAACTTATATTACATGTTTATTTCACAATAATAGGAATGAGCCTCCTATTAAATGGAACATGCTAAACACCAAACACTTTCCTTTGCAAAAGATCACCAGGGCCCGAAGTGTTCATTCATTGTATCCTTCATTCTGAAGGGCCCTTCGAAGTGTCTAGTCTTGATTGGCTTACAGTTTTGCATATAAACAGAGATAAACAGGCAGTGAAGTAGATGTAGGTGTTGATCTTCAGTGGAGGTGAGGCTCACCCACTTTATTTCATCATAGAGTAGAACATTCTAGAACTCCATTTTATCTTCGTAATGTGTATTTTTCCTCATCTAACTTTCTCTTAAATGATCAAATACACCAAGAAACGTTTTTTTTTCTTCATTTATTTTGTCAAAATTAGACAATTCACCCCTTTGCAACTGCACAAATAATTCCTGTAGCAACAAGTAAAAAAAATAAACCCAAACATGCTTTATTGTTGGGCACATCCATTAGAGTATCGACCCTCCAAAAACTCAGACACCTTCTAAAATCTATGCTTACTATTATAGTTTACATTGGTTCAAATTAATTCTGTTTTTTTTTTTTTGTAAACAGTTGAATCCATTCAGCCAATCTCAGCCAAAATTCTAGCAGGGGCACTTTTAGCTTAGCTTAGCATAAATCATTAAATCAGATTAGACCATTAGCATCAGTTTTTTTTTTTTTTTTTTGATAAAGGAAAATGTTTTTCCTTTATCCTTTCCTTTGTTTTTATCATTTTTCCCAGTTCATAACCCCTTTAAAGAACTTTTAGGTGAAACTTTTCATTTGTTCATAAAATGTATATGCAAAGCAAAAGTGACCAATAGTGGATGCAGCCTTTATGATGCAAGCTGAGATTGCATCACCCAGCGATGCAATGTCAGACACAATGCACTGAATGGGAGGAGTGAAGTCACTGTGATGCATTGAACGCAGCTCAGATTGCACTGCACCAGGTTTGCATCCAGACCCCTGTCAATGAGACACCAGTGGATTTGGACTAAACACTGAGGTCTTAGGAAGTAGATGCACATTATTTTCAACATTTTTTTACTTTTAATGCACAGTTTTGACAGCAGTTCAGTCGTGATCATGGCACTTGTTAAGAGTTTTAAAGAGATTCATTTTATCGTCATAATGTGGATTTCTTTTTAATTTATTTTGTCAATATTAGACAATTCACCCCTTTGCAACTGCACAAATAATTCCTGTAGCAATCAGTAAATTAAGAAAACAAACAAAAAACAAACATACTTTTATTGTTCGCCACATCCATTGACCATTCAAAATCTTAGGCACTTAGAAATCAGTGCTTACAGTTATAGTTCACGTTGGTTCAAGTTCATTCTGTCGTTATTTAAAGGAACCCTTTTTTTGGAAATTATTTTACAAGCCACTTAGAGTTAAACAGTTGAACTTTGCCATTTTGAATCAATTCAGCCAATCTCAAGTTCTAGCAGGGGCACTTTTAGCTTAGCTTAGCATAAATCATTGAATCAGATTAGACCATTAGCATCAGATTTTTTTTTTTTTTTGATAAAGGATATTTTTATAGTGTTTCTCAGTTCATAACCCCTTTAAAGAACTTTTAGGTGAAACTTTTCATTGGTTCGTAAAATGTAAATCAATAGCTATAACATTACAAAAACATGTATATAGGCAAAACAAAAGTGACACCAGTAGCTTCAGACTATACGCTGAGGTCTTAGGAAGTAGATGCACATTATTTTCAACATTTATTACTTTAATGTACAGTTTTGAAAGCACTTCAGCCGTGATCATAGCTTACTAAGAGTATGTTTTAAAGAGAATCCTTTTATCGTCATAATGTGGATTTTTTTCATCTCACTTTCTCTGAAATGATCAAACCCACCAACAAACTTTTTGTTTTTATTTATTCGTCAATATTAGACAATTCACCCCTTGACAAAAACCCCAAAGCTCACCAAACTCCACTATCTAAAGGAAGCCTCGGTTATTTGTCTGAATGGTTTTTTTTCAGATTACTGTCCTTCAAGCGACCACCCCACTGCAATGGCAACCCCTGCCCCTCTCCTCCGCTCCAAATGAAATTCTTTGGAAAGTCATCTTATATCACCCTTTGAACGTGCATTGAACTGTAAAACCACCCCATTGGAAACAAAATAAAGGGATTGAGGATGGGAGGAGAGTGAGGGTTGGGGGAGGGGGGGGAGCGAAGGAGGAGAATTATAATTCTTTGCAGGCCTTCGGTATTAACCCAAACACCATCGCTGTCAGCGGCTCCGGGAGGGAAGCGCAAGGGCCAAACATTCAGTGTTAATTGGCACTTTGTAAGCTCCGAGCCTTCCCTTTGTGAAAGGTGGAGGGGATAGAAGATGGGGGGAAAGAGAGAGAGAGATAGAGAGAGAAAGCCAGTTCTTGTTCTTGCTGGGCCTTGTTGAGGGTATTTACGGTTCACTTCTTATCCTTTGTTAATTGGGCTTTCTCTCCTTTATAGAGAAAAAAGAGACAGGGAGAGAAAGAAGAATTCATCTGACCCCCACCCTACCACCCATGAGCCCCCCAAAACAGGAGGGAAAGAGAAGGGCCGGGGTACAGAAAGATGCGTAATTGTGCATGGGACTTCATTAAGCTCAGATACTGGGCGAAAACATGTCATGTCAAAGTAATGACCGCAAACACAATCAGACCTGCAGCAGATGCCCCCTAATTATTTAATCAATACATCACCACAAATACAAGCCAGGCCAGCAGACAACTGCACAAATGATTCCTGTAGCAACCAGTAAAAAAATAAAATAAAATAAACCCAAACAGGCTTGTTCGGCACATCCATTACAGTACAATGACCATGCAAAAACTCAGGCTCCTGCTAAAATCTGTGCTTACAGTTATAGTTCATGTCGGTTCAAATGAATGATTATGTTATGTAAAGAGTGGGAATCATTTTACAAGTCACTTAAAGGTAAAGTTGAGTTTTACCATTGTTTAATCCATTCAGCCAATCTCTGGGTCTGGCGGGAGCACTTTAGCTTAGCTTAGCATAAATCATTGAATCGGATTAGACCATTAGCATCTCACTCAAAAATTAAGGAAAATTTTTACAAAATGATAATTCTCCTATTTAAAGCTTGATTATTTTGTAGTTACATCATCTACTAAGACCAACGGAAATTCAAAAGTTACTATTTTCTAGGCCAATGGTGAAAAAATAGTAAAACAACTGTTTAACCCTAAGTCATTCAAAATTTGAGAACATTAAAAAAAGAAAAAAAAAAAAAAAAAAAAAAAAAAACAAGAGTTACACAACTACCTTATGTTTTCCAGATTGGAAGTTGAATCCTTCCTGCATACTTTTTCTGATTTATAAATAAAATACTCTGTATTTTACTTCATTAGAGAAATGTATTCTGCAAATGGCTCTGGCATTTTTGTGCCGTGATGATAAGCACTACTAGTTGCTAAATAAACAGACTGCCTTATTGGTTAAAATCCTCTAAAATACTGCCTTATTGATTAAAACCCTCTAAAATACTGCCTTATTGATTAAAATCCTCTAAAATACTGCCTTATTGATTAAAACCCTCTAAAATACTGCCTTATTGATTAAAATCCTCTAAAATACTGCCTTATTGGTTAAAACCCTCTAAAATACTGCCTTATTGATTAAAATCCTCTAAAATACTGCCTTATTGGTTAAAATCCTCTAAAATACTGCCTTATTGATTAAAATCCCCTAAAATACTGCCTTATTGATTAAAATCCCCTAAAATACTGCCTTATTGATTAAAATCCTCTAAAATACTGCCTTATTGATTAAAATCCTCTAAAATACTGCCTTATTGATTAAAATCCTCTAAAATACTGCCTTATTGGTTAAAACCCTCTAAAATACTGCCTTATTGATTAAAATCCTCTAAAATACTGCCTTATTGGTTAAAACCCTCTAAAATACTGCCTTATTGATTAAAATCCCCTAAAATACTGCCTTATTGATTAAAATCCCCTAAAATACTGCCTTATTGATTAAAATCCCCTAAAATACTGCCTTATTGATTAAAATCATCTAAAGTATTGCCTTATTGGTTAAAACCCTCTAAAATACTGCCTTATTGATTAAAATCCCTTAAAATACTGCCTTATTGGTTAAAATCCCCTAAAATACTGCCTTATTGATTAAAATCATCTAAAGTATTGCCTTATTGGTTAAAACCCTCTAAAATACTGCCTTATTGATTAAAATCCCCTAAAATACTGCCTTATTGGTTAAAATCCCCTAAAATACTGCCTTATTGGTTAAAATCCCCTAAAATACTGCCTTATTGATTAAAATCATCTAAAGTATTGCCTTATTGGTTAAAACCCTCTAAAATACTGCCTTATTGATTGAAATCCCCTAAAATACTGCCGTATTGATTAAAATCATCTAAAGTACTGCCTTATTGGTTAAAACCCTCTAAAATACTGCCTTATTGATTAAAATCCTCTAAAGCACTGCCTTATTGATTAAAATCATCTAAAGTACTGCCTTATTGGTTAAAATTGTCTAAAATACTGCCTTATTGGTTAAAATCCCCATGTTTACTTCAATATGAAGAAAAATGAAAAGTGACATTGAAGAAATGAAGAAATGACATTTAAAATTTAATCATTTTGGTAATCTAAAACACTTTTTCAGATGTAATAATTTGATTAGCACCTACACTCAAAAAAATCACATTTGCTGTTTTATTAAAACTACTTATTTAAAAAAATAAATATAATGTTCCTGAAGGTCAGAAACCGAGATCAGCAGTGTGATTAAAAACAGGAAAACATTCCGGTGCTGATGGAACAAGACCCTGTTCACATCAAAATGCAACTTAATTGTTTTATGTTCATTCCACTTACATTTGTAAAAAACTAATAAGTTAACTTAATTTCTTCATGTTGTCTCAACATAAATCGTGTGGAACCCAGCATTTTTTACAATGTACACTGTACACACAACTCCTTTATGTTGTCCCAACACAAATCGATTAAGTTAACTGTTTTTGTAAATTTAAGTGGATTGAACATAAAGTAATTAAGTTGTCCCCAAAGAAAATTTGAGAATTATGTTGACTGAGTTCGTTTTAAAAAAAGTATTTTTTTTTTTATATTTTGTTGAGTGTAAAATTTTACTAATCATCAGTTACTTTTGTTTTGTATTTTAAATGGGTAAAGCCGTTACATGTATTTCATTACTCCCCAGGCCTGCCAGTACACCACACTGAAGCAGGTGACGGAAAAAAAACCCTAAAATAACGGCGGTTAAATTACAGACATTTACCGTAAATTAATGGGCGTTAAATTACAGAAATTTCCCTAAATTTTCATTTCCGGAAAAATTTCTGTAATTTAACGCCCATTAATTTACGGTAAATGTCTGTAATTTAACGGCCGTTATTTTACTTTTTTTCCAGCAGCTGGGGTGCAGGAAAGAAAAACGTAACATAACGGCCGTTAAATTACAGACATTTACTGTAAAATAACAGATGTTAAAATACAGACATTTACTCTAAAATAACAGATGTTAAATTACAGATATTTACTGTAAAATAACAGATGTTAAATTACAGACATTTACTGTAAAATAACAGACGTTAAATTACAGACATTTACTGTAAAATAACAGACGTTTAATTACAGACATTTCTTTAAATTTACATTTCCGATAAATTGCTGTAATTTACGTCAGTGGGTAGCACGTTCGCCTCACAGCACGAAGGTGGCTGGTTCGAGCCTTGGCTGGGTCAGCTGGCATTTTTGTGTGGAGTTTGCATGTTCTCCCCGTGTTCACGTGGGTTTCCTCCGGGTGCTCCGGTTTACCCCACAAGTCCAAAGACATGTGGTATAGGTGAATTGGGTATGCTAAAACTGACCGTAAATTAAATTGCAAAATTTACTGTAAAATAACGGATGTTAAATTACAGAAATTTCCTTAATTTTTCATTTCCGGTAAATAGTAAATATCTGTACTTTACCATCAATTATTTTACGGCAAATGTCTGTATATTCACACCTGTTATTTTACGGAAACATAAATTAAGGGATTTTTTTTTACAGTGCATCAACAATATAATAACGTATAGTGTTTGCATGCATATAACAAACCATTATGTTAAATATGCAAATACAGCCTCAAATGCAGTCATTTCATTGGCCATTGTGCTTGTTGACACAGTCAAACTGTTCGCTGACAATAACATTTAATATTACATTTAGAGACGTATGGCACTAATCAACTTCCATACTAGGATGACACGTTTGACTGTGGTATTCACATCTTTTGCTGAGTATCATGCAATACAGGGTATTATAATAACACTGCATCATTTGGTAAACAGGATCAACACTGCGCATTTTTATTTTATAAACAGGATCAAAATTTAAAGGTTTTAAGCCTTGAGAACAATTCATTCGCAAATCAGGTGTTCTTTTAATGAACTATCCCTTGCACTTTCATCGCAACTGGTGCAGAAATTCAAAGGCTCGTCACACACATTCACATACACCCCTAGCCTGTGTTTGGATTTGGGTGAAGCGTCCTAATTAGTAGGAGGGAGGTAAAGGGCTGCGGCTTTGGCCCGCTTCACAGCTCTTGTGGCCTCTTCCTCCCCTCCGCTGAGTGTATAAACAATAACAGTGGCCGCTCTGAAAGGACACAGGTGTCAACCATTGTGTGCTTTTTGAAAAGCACAGAGAGAGGGAGGCTATAGGGCCAGAAGGGTGGGCTCACACACCCTTTTCACATAACTGCAAACACCCCCTCCAGCGGCTCACAGCTTGACTAGTACTGTCTCACTGTGGAAGGGAAATCTGGGTCCAACACAACCTTAGTACTGTGTCTGCATTCAGATCTGAGGTGCTATATTAGGTGTTTTTAGAATGCAGATTTTTTTTGTTTGAATTAAAGATGGTTACACAGATTATTGCTTCAGTTGTTTGGATAATACCCCAGTTAAAGGGATAGTACAACCCAAAATCTAAATTCTGTTAGAATTTATTCATCTTTCACTTGTTTGACTGAACACAAAAGTAGATGTTATGAAAAACGGTGATTGCTACAATCCTTTGACTACCGTGGGATTTTTCCCTTACTATGGAAGTCAATAAAGCCTTTTAAAACAACCATTCTTCAAAATATCTTATTTTAAGGAGATAATAAAGGTTTATAACCTTTATATAATATCATTTTTGACTGAACTACCACTTAAATGGTGTTGACTTATTGAAACTAGTTTTGTAAAAAGTATAGATAAAGCAGTTTTGTGAACAAGATTATTAATTAATCATTAATCAAATAATTCTTCTGACATATGAGAACAATTCTTGGTAGTATTTTAGAGTTCTTTTTCATATATATATAAATATATATATATATATATATATATATATATATATATATATATATATATATATATATATATATATACATACATACATATGAAATATCCCATGGGTAGCAGTGCGATGTGGCTGTATATCGACACTGGTGGGAGCCGTGCATTGTCGTAGTGTCCCACCAGTGATAATATACAGCCACATTGCACTGCTACGAGAGTGATATTGCGTTTATACAACAGTTGACGACATAATTGTGTGCATAAAAAAAGAAAATCAAGCTCGGAGAGTCTTAAAACCCTTTTGTAAGAGGAACTACTTTCTTCTGCCATTCCTTCACATCTGCAGCCGATGTCAGAAAAGCAGAAACCGTTGCTCATTTTAACATCGCTAGTGTTTGAATGATTCTCTAGCGTACTGTCTTAAGTGATGACGAAACGGGTGATTTTGCTCAAATTTCAAGATTATAAGGCTTGAAATGCCATCAGTCTACAGAGATTTCACAGTATTTCTCTGTTGCAATCAAGAGATCTAAATATTACTATGGTATAAATACAGCACTACAACATACAAAAGAGAGTGTTTGACTTAGAAAGTCATTTACCTGTTTAATAATGATTTGATCAGCTGTAGTTTGAAACTATGCTGTTTTTCTCTTAGGGCTTATTATGCGGTCTCTGTCGCCATCTTGTGAATGAACATCATCAACCGTCTTTGCTCAAAAACAGGCTTATGGTCGCCGATGCGCTGTCTCTCAGAAATTATAAATATTTTAAAATAAGCACTAACCTTATAAATAAACTGCATAGTTGCAGTCTAAACAACTACATTTTCGACTAAAAAGCCACAAAAGTACATTATTTTGCCCAACAGCAGCAATATTTGTCAACCTGTAGAGTGTCCTCTGCTTGTCGCTGTATGTGGGTGAGGTAATACACAAGGGTGAAGGGTTAAGAGGTTGGACGAGTGCTGTTACTGTGCGTTCACACCGAAGGCGGTGAGAGCGCCAAAGTTCGCTCTGGCGGCAATGCTGTCTGCCTTCACAGCTCCGGACAGCATCAAAATTTGCAATGATCTCACATTTAAAGGATTGCAGCATTATTAGCAAATCAGTTAACAACACATGCATTCTAGCATGAAAATGTTGCAGACTTTTTCTCAAATTCATTTAACAATGGAAGATTAGGTTGCATGTGGTGTGGCTTTGCTCCACTTATCCGATATGTATCCATATATTTGAAATCTGAAGCAGCAATACTGTTTTGTACTGTCACGAGATTTAAAGAAAAAAAAATCTAACATTAACGCAAATCAGTAACTCGCCAGTTTTGAATGTATGTGCCTATACAAAACATTGGAGATAACTGAAAATCCCGCGACCACAATAAGTACCAAAGTTCACAGGGCTGTGTTCTCTGGAATCCTCTCAACTGGTGGACTTCTACATTCCGATTGCTTGCAGCCAGACCGCATCATAGCTCATTACCATAAAGTTGACTTGATTTCAACTTACTCGACGCCCACACCTGCGAAGATGCGCCACGCTGTTCCTCACCACCTATCGCCGCCAGCTACCATTGAAAATGAATGACTTCCGGCTACTTTGACGCTTTCGGTGTGAATGCAGAATATCACACGGCTATCAGCCAATCAGATTTAAGAACCAGACAGAACTGTTGTGTATATATATAGTCTTTAAATAAACTAATAAGGCCTGATAACTAATAATCATATATTCATTGTACTGATAAATTACATTGATAGTAGGTTATAAATATTTATCCCATATTCCTGCCCAAACCTTATCCCATGTAGTTATCATTTATAACTTTTTTAGGTAAGTAGACTGTAAAGTTTCATTCATTCATTTATTTTTTCTTTGGCTTAGTCCCCGATTTATCAGGGATCGCCACAGTGGAATGAACCGCCGACTGTAAGGTTAAAACTATAAAAAATATAGTAAAATATAGTGCAACCCAGCCTATAAGAACAACTTTTCAGAAATTAGATAGATAGATAGATAGATAGATAGATAGATAGATAGATAGATAGATAGATAGATAGATAGATAGATAGATAGATAGATAGATAGATAGATAGATAGATAGATAGATAGATAGAAAGTGTCTGCAGTTCATGTTGATGGTGATGTAGGAGCGGATGGGGGATTTATTGCTCAGCATTAGGAGCTCTAATCTGTTGCAGGTGTTACTGGCTGCTATCCCAGCCAGCCGGCCGTTTCTTCCCCCCTGGAGGCCCCATCATGAGTGTGTATGCGGGTGTGTGTGTCTGAGAAAGAAGGGGAAAGTGTGAGCAAAACGAGATAGTGTGTATGTAATGCGTAAGGCATTGCATGTTAAGTAGGAGGAGGTTCTGGCTTTGGTTTCTCCTCTTAGGCCTAGTCAAGTATGAGAATTAATACGGCCTGGCATCATTTCAGCTCTTCTCTGAATTATTATGATCCACCTCTAGTAATTTCTCTGAATTAATGTCGAGCATCTCTCTAATGAAGGACTCAGTCAGAAAAGAAAAGTCTTAATTGTGTTGGTCATGCAATCAAACCACCTACTGGCCAAACTTAATGACAGAGAGAGGCACGTGCACTTTCAAGGGCTTTATACTATTATTAAGAGACTGCTGCCATCCTCTGGACATACTGTGATATAACATCCAAAGTAGCCTTTCTGGTAATAAAAATGTTTGTTGGGGATATAATTCTCACGGGAATATTCTGGAAAGGTTTAACTTAAATAAAAGTTTTATTAATAAATCTGTACATTTTCGCAGTCTAAATAAAGCGCGGGAACTAATGCAGACCGCGCTTGCCTTCAATGGATGAGCCATCGCCTTTAACATCATAAATGTCTTTAAACTATAAATTATCAGTTTTTTGAAAGCTGTAAAGGTTAAACTTTATCAGTCATAAACCCCAATCAACAAGCTTTTAGTGGAAAATCGTTATCCTTTGAGATAATCTCGTCAGAAAGAGGACAAGCATGTGTGAAAGCGAAAGTTGTTGAGTAACAGGGTTGCCATGTTTTAAAAAACAATCCCAATAGTCCAAGTGCTCTGTTAAAAAATCGTCCAAAACTAGCCCTATATCCAAACTCAAAATATGCCATCAGCCATTCGTAAATTATTTTACATGATCGCATACGATAGAGATTTTAATTTTTTTTGGTAAATATCCCTGTAGCTATCAGAAATATCAATAAAATCATCTTCTAGCTTTAAAATGACAGCACAGCCGACGTCTTTCCTGATTTCCTCATGATATCCAGTAAAATAACTACTGACGGAAGCTTAAAGTTGTGAAATGAATTTTAAATTAAGATATTTTCAAAATCTAAATAAAACATTCAAGATATTAATTATAGCGTAAATCGATTGATTTTTGGAGATGGGCTCTATGCACAGCTAGAGTTTTATAGCCAACGGTAAACTTCCAGCGAAAGCTTAATGTGCAATTTCACAAGGTTGTTTTTACAGCATCGATGTTGTAATGCAATTAATATACAACCAGTTAAATAGACTTTAGCGTTAATTTAGTTGTTCAAGCGTAAAACGAGATGAAAAACTGTTGTAACCACTAGCGGCGTCAGTAGCAACAGGCTAGCGCAGAAGTTCCATTGAAAATACAGGGGTAAAATAAACTCATATTTTAAAGACATGGCAGGGGGAAATAGAATTTAATGTGGTGCTTCTTGTCCAATCTGAGACCCACTTCATATCGTATATCTAACAGGCAGTGAAGATTGCTGATTTTTAAAGAAATCATATCTTAAATGTGACAATTTTGTAATGGAAAGACAGTTCACCGGAAGCCCTTGGGCTGCCTAGCTGAAAATTAAAAGTCTGTGTGCATATAGCCCATTCCTGAATCCTGCCAATCTGTTGCTATAAGAACAAAAACACCAAGTCACTTAGTGCACTTCACAAAAGTTTACTCTGTTTCATAATCCTGAAACATTTCAGCGCAATATGTCACGCAAGAGGCCTATGCCAAACATTTAACCGCAGAATAAAAATACAACCCGAGGCAAGAGGATAAAAGTATCTCAATTCCTGGCAACCCTGTTGAGTTGCCAACACAAAGCAAACAATCTGATTCCGGAATAAATACACTAATTTGAGTTTGTTGATAGTTTCAGACAAAAATGTGAACATTGCGAACAAGCAAAGTGCAATATGTTTGATTAAAACTCTTTTAGCATCACAGCAGCAATTTAATGTACTGCAGGCCTACTATAAATCACCTTCATATTATATTTGATGGTTCCAAATATAATATGAATATAGTATGTTTTGGTCTTGGGTGAAGGGCTCTCATCCCCTTGGCTCTTGGTGTGTCATCATGAATGTGCTAAAAACTAATATTGTTCTCCACACACAGATTCCCATTGAGCTGTCAGTTTCCAGTAAGTGCTTCCATATCCATTTAAGGATTGTATGTGTAGGCGTTTTGAATCATTTTATCCCTTAAGTTGGGGAACCAATCCCTGAAGAGAGTTGCGTAGAAGGTGTACCATGGATAAAAGGACTCCGACTGTCGAGTTGCTCCAGCTTGGATGATCTGCAAGGCGGCTTCGTGTGCAGGGTAGGCAGTCATGTTGATGTAACCTCTGCATCAAACACATCAGAGATAGGAAGAAGGTGACTTTTATTGGCCACTTAAGCTGTTATGCGTGATAGGGATTTTTGAGTTACACAAGTGCTATTTATGACTACATTTGATACTTTGTTTGAGTTCTTTAGTACTAGAACTGTGATAGCAACTTAAATGCAGAATTTTAGACATTGCAATTGGTTGGTACACTCAGTCTTATTTAATATCCTCGTTTTGTTTCATTTTTACATTACAAACTGATACTTGTTAGCTAGGAGGTTTCTACAACACATTTTCATATATTTTCAATTGAATCCTAAGACTTAAACTTAAAAAATATTTTCTATCCGCAGCACTTTTTTACAGGTTTAATGCACTTAGCTTAAAAACCAAAGCTGTTGATGTTAGTTTGGTCTTACCTTATTTTCTCCATGGCACTATCCGTGTCAATCAGGCCGAGTATGCATATGGTTATGGACACGTTGCTTTTTTGCATTGCTAGCTCATTCTGAAGGCCTCCAAAGAAGCCGTTGAGTGCAAACTTAGTTGCGGCATACGGCAAAGCAAAGGGACCACACATTTTTCCTGTGGAAAATAAATGTTATTCCAGCATCTGTTTGTTAATTCAAGCAGATTTTTGAGGGAAACGTTGTATATTTTGATTACCTAGAAAGGAGGAAACAACAACGATCGATCCTTTACTTTTTTCTAGAGTCGGCAAGGCTTTTTGAGCCATCTGTAGGTAACTGAGAAAATTCACCTGTAAGAGGTTATAAAAACAATAAATGTGGCATTAGGTCAAAATGTTCACTTACAGTGTAGCAGTGGTGCTAAGTAATGAATTATAAATACTCAAACTGAGTAGTTTTTCTCAAAAATTGTATTAAAAAAATTTTTTACTTGAGTGTACATTTTTAGTGTTGTGTCAGTAATTTTACTGCATCATTTTCCTTCAACCTGCAGTCACCAATTTTGTACAATTATTTTATATTACAATTCTTCTTGTCTGTGGTTATTGGCTAGAATAATCATTCTCATGATACTCGTCCAATCAAATAGCAGAAAGTGTCAAAGAAGATGCAACATTTCTAAATGCAACGACCTAGAAACATGAATGTCACTGATAAGAAGACAAAGGATGATTACTGTCTGATTCTTGATGTGGTTTCTGGCTTTTCTCCTACTAAATCAAGCTCAGACTGGGGTTATGAATATCAGAAGAATATACTTCATTGGAATATTTCCCAAAAAAGCAGAGACAGCCTGGAGCAGACCCATCTCAGTCTCTCCCCAGGACAAATCCAATGTCCCTCAAATTTGCTATCCCCTTTATCCTTGCTTCCTCCCACCTTTGTGTTTTCACAGTTGTTTACTGGTTCAACAGGCATCTCCCAGCTCCTACTCCTTTACGACCCCTATTTAAAGACCCCTCTTCTGGTTGGCCCTTATAATGTACAGATCTAATATAATCATCACTGTTTTTCCACATATAGTTCACATTTGGCAATCATGACTAGTATCTATGTTTCAAACATCTAAACTGGACTCTTCTCTCCCATACAGTATGTGTCTTTTCAAATATACATGACAGTTTCAACATGTGTTGTATACATTTCATGCCTTTCTGACACAGATGGTTCTCAATGCATCCCCAAGTCCTCTCTGACCCATTTGCCTTAACCTATCACCTGTTTTCACAGATATATAATGGCAGATTCGTAGGGCCCTCCACTCACCCATCTAAATGTGTCTTCATATAGGTTTAGTAAATAAAAATCGTCTTCATTCTTGTGTGATGTTCTTGTAAAATGGCCTTAAACAGGCACACTACAGTACATTTTCATACACATGGATGGGTATGGATGTCCAGCATTCTCCAGCCTCTGGCGCTTAGACTGCAGCTCTGCACAAGAAGTTTTGCCAGAGGAGAAATGGCCGTGTCCAACTGAGCCTGGTTCTCTCTGGGTCTTTTCCTTCACTTTCGTCAATTGGTGAAGTTTTCTTCCTCGCCACTCGCTTGTTTGGTTTGGGACTTGTGGAGCTGCGCTTTGATGGATTTCTGTTTAGACTTTCAGCAGTGAACTTTAAACCACACTGAACTGAACTAAACTAAACCTCAACTCTGAAAACTGGAATGACACATTTTCCATTTACTCGAACGTCTATGTTAAGCTGCTTTGACACAATCTACATTGTAAAAGCGCCATAGAAATAATCATGAATTGAATTGAACGTCAACAAATTGCATGTATTATACCAGTGCTTCTATCACCGCTGGACACGTGTAGCTTGATAGTCAGGGTTCAAAGTGCATAAGCATTAACATATCGTCACATCTAGATCCCCCAAACTCCACCTTTTTTGGGAGATTTTTAGATTACTTACAAAGATTTCGCTCTGCATGTAAATGCATCATCCTGCTTTCTGTTGGCCTGCATATATTAATGTAATGTGTTATCACATTAAATTAGTCTCACATTTAATTTATAGTATAAGCTGGAAGATTTTTCACAACGCAATACTCCCTACTCTTGTGTACTTTTAGAGGAGCGACGTTTTTCTCACACTGAGTCGTATTTAGAACAGTTACTTTTACTCTACTTGCACTCCTTTTTTTGGTAAGCAATGGTACTAGAGTATGATTTTTTTCAGTATACTCCCTTCCACTGCAGTGTAGTCATATTTAACATTGTTTGGTGAGCAAAATCCTGACAATTTAATAGGAATCTATAATTGGGAATCTCACATGAGGGCAAAAGATTTCTCCAGCCAAATTTCGCAATGACTTGAACAGTGTGCATCTTTCATGCCTGTGAAATGTTCTCTTTTTTAACAGCACATAGTTTAGTTTTATAGCACATAGTTCACAAAAAAGAATACTATAAATTTGTTAGACTTTTCCTATTTGAAAATACAGTGTGAATGGCATTAGAGAGCTAAAGTGATTTTATTTTTAGTGTATTGTGAATGCCACACAGTCATATTGATGACTTTTGCAGAACTTTTGGCCATTTTTGATCCGCATTTAATTTCATTTATTTTATAAACATGAATAAGTTGTCTTATAGACTTTACACACCTGAAACTTGTCTATAGTACTTATTCACTGCTGCTCTTATAGTTGTGTAAATTGCTTCCTTGTCCTCATTTGTAAGTCGCTTTGGATAAAAGCGTCTGTTAAATGACTAAATGTAAATGTTATATGAACTTTAGGTTAGAAATGGCATAGTGTTTCTCAACCACGTTTCTGGAGGACCACCAATACTGCATGTTTTGGACGTCCCCTTTGACTGTCACACCCATTAGAAGTCGTTCAGTCTAATGAGTCTCAGGCTAATGAGCTGATGAAATGAATCAGAAGTGTTTGCTTAAGAAGAGGTGGAAAATGTGCAGAGCTGGTGGTCCTCCTGGAACGTGGTTGAGAAACTATCTTTAATATTCATATATCATATATCTTCAATAAACAACATGTTCAATATGATTCTGCACCTCTAGTAGCCATCGTGTGTGCTGAACATCTCCATCCCACATTTGGTACGGACTGGGCCCGATGTGGTTCAGAACCAGGTAATCCAGTCCTCCAAGCTGTTCAATGGCGTACTTCACCACAAGATCAGCATCAGAGGGGCTCGCCATGTCCGCAGGGACGTAGAAAGCCTTTTGAGCCCCCATTTCCCGGCATTTGCTCACAACCTGAGTCAGATTAAACATATTGAAGCAATCAAATATGCTTAAAGCATAAATGATAGCAGAAAACCCAACTGACCTGTTCTAGCACATTTCCTCTCCTCGCGGTGATTACGAGTTGAGCTCCTAAACGGGCATAATGGTACGCCAGCTGCTCACCAATGCCAGTACTGGCACCAGTCACCAGCACCCGGGCACCTTTTAATGACTCTAAAAAAAACATATTTCACTGTATGACAGTCGTTACATAAACAACGACGGTGTTCAATGTTCACTGTTTTAAAGGGCAAATGATAATTCCAGCTTCCTTTTATCACAATATTGGTGTTTAGGAATGGTCTTTTGCAATTGGTCACATTTATTGTGTGTGGAAAGTTACTTTATACTACCTCTAAAGCCTCTTTGTATTCTGACGAACGCTCTGTGGTAATTCATTATTTTGAAGGCGTAAAACATCTCTTGCTGAAACAGCTGAACTGGGGGGCAAAGATACTCTGCTACTTATTACACATCCTGAATTGCATAAATGTCATGGCATATAGCTGATTTCATATTTTGTTAAATACATTGACGGTTTATACATCTGTGAGCCGATACTTGGTGATTTCAGCACTTTTATCTGAAAAGGCACGGAAGTTCAAATGCAGACATCACAGAATTGTACAAATCTATCACATGAGATGCCAAACGAAGAAAATCCATTTTTGATGACCCTAACAGGAGATAAAGTGCAATATTTAGCTCTGTTTTAAAAGTTTTATGAATAGGCCAGTTCACTTGGGGCAGGTCATGTTCCTTTATTTAACACACTTGACTGCTCAATTGCACGTAGTGAAGAGATCGAATTAACCGTAGCAATAAAATATGCATTTGTTCATATCGACAAATTATGTGTTATCTTTCTTTACACAAACTAGCTGGTTTGATGAGTCACACAAATAAATAACAATTGCAGATGATAAAACCTGTAATGTTAGCCTACTATATCTTGCTAATAAAAAATGTATGTTTTCTACGCATGTTGTTTATGTCAAACTGTATTGCAGTGTTGCAGAATTATGACATTTTAAGTACCTGTTATTTTATACATCTGTCGCCTGGGGTTTGATTGAATTAAAAGAATTTCAAGAGCAAAATAATGTTTTATTTTAGGAATAAGTGTGAATTTAACACGATAAATAAATTTATTAAGATAGTAGGCTATATTACTTTTGGGTTAACACATCTTTCCACACGCTTTCACCCCACTTTAATAGGCTACTTCCTATATAGGTGTAAATACTTATCACTTATCAATTTACAGACAATAGAATACATTTTACAGCACGTAGATAAACATAAAGGCTGTTAAACTCACCCTCATTAAATGATGGAGCGTTCCATCGGACCGCAATGAACGCGACGCATATGCTGCAAAGCAGTAACTTGGCATAAAGCTTCATTTGAAGGAATAAAAATAAGAGAAATCTGTGCACAGCGTACAAATTCTGAACTTTGTGAAGTCGGCAGACTCGACACCTAGAGAACAGGCAGAACAAGTTTTATAAATCCAAGTTCAGACAGGCGGAGCCAAATACCAAAGTACAATCCGGCTTTAGATAACCGGTTTTGTAACTTGTGTTAGAATTGTGTTGTTATCAGTAATTTTTTTTTTTTTTTTTTTTAGTTTTTGTTTTTGCGACATTACGTTAATGTTGTTGTTGAGTTTATGCAACTCATAACAAACTGACAGACTAAATACAAACCAAAAGTAAAGATAAAAACCTAAAATTATGCTTTTTGCTTGTTTTAAACTTAGCCTACTTTTTAGAGTCGTTGGCAGATCTGCTACAGATTTTTTAAAATTAATGTTAAACGTAAAATCTAAATAACGAATTTTTTTAAAAATTCTATCAATCAATCAATCATTCCGAGCCACAGATAGAGCACGGTCGTGTACCGTGGCGACACTTTCCTCAAATAAATTAAAACTGAATGGCCTATTAAAGTAACATTCTTCTACTTTTAATGATTATATGTATATATACATAATATATGTATGTTAAAAAAAATACTTAAACATATATTACGTTTTTTGTCATTTTGTCGAATGTGCAGATTTACCACAGCTGCATTCAAAACGAACTTTATTGCTACCAATTCGGTTTGCTAGTGCAAATGCCCTTGTCGGCGAAACTCCCTGACAAAATAGTAAAGCAGAACATTAAGTGAAGTGTTTTGCTTCCGAATTTTGCACTCTAGAGCATAATTTTGCATTTAAAACATGGCTGCTAAGATTTTCCCCCTGGTCAAGTAAGTGTATCTGTGTTGTTTTTGTATCTGAAGCTGGTTAGCAGTTAGCATACAAGTGTCTATTGGGTTTAAGTGTTTATTATACTTCACACATTATTATACTTTACATAATTATATTATACATCTGTATTTATATTACATTAAAATTAAATTAGCTCGTATTTTAGTTGCTATCTTTACTCACATGGTCGTTTGAATGTAGCTAGCTTTTAATTACTCAATTCAGCAACAACTTAGACTGTAAAAATGTTAACGTTAAATGCTGTTTTGTTTTTGAGTTAATCATATATATTTGAAGTAATCCTCATATATTTGGGGTCATAATACCCCGAGAAGCTTTTAAACGTACACTATTTCCTTCAGCTTTACTTTGAATGGCTGTATTTGTAATTGAGCTAAAGTTAGTTTTATATTCACACATATATTCAGACTTTCTCCGTAATAATATAATTTCACAAAAACATTCTTTGCAATTTTTTATAATAGCGAAATGATATTAGCAGTCAATGATTATCAAAGCACATTGTTCCCAGTCAAATAAATAATGCTAATGTTGTTTTCGAGTCATACTTGCATATAATTTCAAAGCGATTCAATGTAATAGAGGTAAAGTTTGTTTTATATTCAGATATTCAGACATTGTCTTTAATAATATAATTTCAGAAAAGTATTCTTTGCAAATTCTAAATAGGGAAATCATATTAGCAGCCAATGATTATCGAAGTACAGCATTCTTTACAGTCAATTAGATAGTGCTAATGTTGTTTTGTTGTCATACTTACATGCTAATTCTGTCTGAATAATCAAATTAGCGTGGAAAACAATATAGAGACAGTTAAATGACTGAATGTGTGAATATAAAACCAACTTTACCTCTATGTGTTTGTGTTTCTGTATGTGTTAGGTTTGCCACAAAAGTGACCATTGCTGGAGGAGCCCTGTATGTGGCATATGATTCAGGACTTCTTGGTGGTAGTAATGAGGGATCTGTGGCCTTGGCCCGAGCTAAATCAGCCATTCCACCTGCTGTGGACGAGTGGATGAAGTACTTTGGCTTCGAGGTATGAAAAGAAATGAAACTGAGTGTATGATTGAAACCAAAAGTAGAACTTGACTTTTTGATGAAGTGTAAGGCTAGAGTATATAAGAACAGCAGATGGCAGCACTTATGTTATTGAATAAAAAGAGCGATAGCAGGGAAGTTTTTTGGTCAAATAAATAGTCTTGATGCACACAGAAGGCTGTTTACATTTGGTAGTATTTAATCAAAATTGAAGCTAAATCCTGGCCACGTCATATGCTGACCATTCAACAGCTTAGTTCATGCACAGCAGGGTAGGTGATATTTAAAGATATTCTAATAATAACAAATTAAACCGTGATTTCCTCTTTTTTTTTTTTAGCCAAAAAGCCTAATAGACAATTGTTGTGCAATGAAATATAGCGTTACTAACCAATGAGGAAACACGCATGGACAGTGCTTCTAAATAATTCATTCATAGAAAGAACAGCCAGAAATGGGAAATTGATAGATTTGTGCCAAATATTTGCATTATTGACCCATAACAATGCACAGTACCTATAACAGTCAGTATGTTTGTGTGCTTTTCATACAGTTTCTATTCTAACTTGCAGTTAAGTGGAAAATTAAATAAATTGAAATGAAAATGAAAGTATAAATAGCAGAAGTGAACAAATAGATTTTCCTTACCAGCAAATATTATTCCAACACCAAACCCGCTAAAACTTCATTACTTATGACTAAATCTCTAAAAGATTGACGAAAACATTAGTGAATTGTAGCTATGACATGGCTACGAGGGTTATAAATGACTGAAAAACAGCTGCGGGTGAAGAATATTGATCGCAAGTGTTTTGTTCTGTTGATATGTAATCCAAATATTTAGAGCTTGAAACAGATGGAAATATGACTTGATTGTGCTGCTTTTACAGTGCCTCACACAGCTTGATCCACGCTGGCATTTCTGCCTTTGGGTTTTAGGTTTTGGAAAGTCTAAACTTTTAGGATACCGGGTATCAGAATTGCACGATCCCTATGCACAACGCTTTGGCTTGTTTCCCTCGCTCAAAAGCATGACAGACGTGGATACGGTTGCTAAGCCACGATAGGTGATTGGCGGTTTTTGGGTGTGGCTTATCGAAGGGTCAATTATTATACATTCTTTAATTTCACAACACAATTTGTTCATGAAAATCTCATCACATGAAAACACCCTTATATTTTAAAGTATTATTTATCGGTGCTTGGTAACCAAATAATACAATCAAAATGAAATTAAAAGAAAGTAATGTCATTTTTTCTATTTGAATTGAAGAAAAGTGAAAACCTAATTATTATGTTAATAATGAAAATAACAATAAAAATAACATTTAAAATATAATTATGTCTGTTTGGGATTAAATATACAGTGTATATAAAGAAAACACACATAGTCAAATGATGCTGGACCTCTGTCTTAAAGGCTCTTTTGATCAACTGCTATACAAAATTGTTCTGTATGTTCATTTTGTGTATTTATTTCAACTTTTTGGTCCCAAGTAGTGTAAAATGAAAACTAGCTAGCTTTTGACTTCAATAGTATAGCCACCTTACATTTTGAAAATTAATCAGGGTTTCTGCAGCGTTTTAAAATGTTTTAAATCTCAAAAACTAAATTTTACATCTTAAAAAGTCTTCAATCTAGGGTAATGTTGTGTTGTAACAGGTCCTAATTTTTCTTTGTTCATGTATAGCTACCCAATCTAGCCATTGACACCCATGCAATCGCCAACAATCCATTTCAATAAAACTTTTAACTTTTTATTTAAAAATAGCATTTAATTACTTTTCTTACAGTAACATTTGCTTAAGTTCTTCATTTATTTACTGCTGAAGGAACTGACCTGACACATAGTTTTTATTATTAAATTATTATTATTGTAGACTGAAGTAATTGAAGTAATTAAAAACATAAAGCTATGTTTTGTTCGATTCTTGGTAAGGGGTATAGGGTCTGTGAATAGATATATTTGAAAATTACTAAAAATATATTACTAAAATATACTCAAACAACATGATTATTCTTCTATTATTATTACATGTAATCTTTAACCTTTTTTAAGGGCAAATGAAAATCTTTTCTAACTGGGATGTTTGGAAAAAAATCGTTAGCATTTAGCCCTGTATAAGTCTAAAATTTCATTCATAATGGTCTTAAAATGTTTTAAATTTAACTTGGTGAAACCTGCAGAAACCCTAATTCAAGTGAATTTGAGAATTAAAGGGTTGTTAATAATCAGTTTGGTTAATATCTGCATCTTTATCAACAACTTGTCTTGTCATTTAAGAATTAAGACAAATCATTTTGTGTGCATTCGAATGTGTTTGACCACATGAGCTTTTGCACTACAAGCAGTCCAATCTGGTGTAATCAAACAGGGTTACACACCTCATGTAAAAAAAAAAAAGTCTTAACAACTAACTTTTGAATAGTAACGGATGTGTGTGTGTTTACTAACCAAATGCTTCTTCATATTATACCATGTTTTATCAAAGTCAAACTGTTATAATGATCTTTAATAAAATATTTTAGCTTCCAGCAACCCCCAAAATCGAGTTCTCCCCATTGGATGCTTGGAACTCAGGTAAATGCCTATTTAGTGACAATTATATGTAATTAATTTTACTACACACAGTATTCAAATATACTATAGATATCTAATTGCTCCATTTTTTCCCCCCTACTCAGGGGTCCAGAAGTCTATCCATGCTTTATCGGTTGCTCCATCCACAGTTGGTGACTACACCAAACAAGGCCTGCAATATGTTAAAGACCTGTCAAAATGAATCTTCAGCATTAGTGTAAGATGTTATCAAGAAATTTCAATCACTGAGAAGACTTGGACACATCAAGCTCTTTCCACTTCATATATACATCACAGACTGAATTCCTCTCACTTTTGTGGAATGACAATTGGAAATATTGAAGATTCTACTTGTACAAACCAAAATATGTCTTTTTTTGTGCACATGTTCTTCAGATAGAAATACAATTGTTAAAAATGAACCCTAATTTCAAATAATAAGAGCGCTTTCTTTGTGTATTGTTACTCAACACTTGTATTTATTTGAGAAATCTCTTCCTGGAAATGCTCTGTTTTGGCATTGTCCCATATGTAATTGTACAAAAGCCCTGTAACAGAGGTTTGTATAGTTTATAATCCCGTGTTGCTCTGTCTAATATAAAAATAAATCCCGTCAAATATTTTGAGGGATGTTTTTTTTCTGTGTGATTTGCATTGGTCTACTACTTCTTCACAAGAAAATGACTTATGGAAACAATCGTATGATCTGCTAACCACATCAAATGCTTCATTAGTAACACTATTCATTTTTACCTCAGAGTAAAGCTGCATTCGTGTGAAGATAGACCTCAACTCCTTTTTTTTGCCTCTTGACTCATTTTGAAAGTCATGTAGAGGTCATTTATATACATTTGTATTACCAGAAATAATCATGCCTAGACCATGTATGTGCATGGAAACTATAATTTTTTTTTTTGTTATGGCCTACATAGTTAAGCAAGGAAACGGAGCAAGCGATATTATCAAAATGTCATGTATCACAGTTTACAATCTTATCATGATTGTTTCTAATGTGGGTTTTTAGGACAATTGGGGTTTAAGTTACTGAGAATTTAGATCTTGAAAAGTCCTCAATCTTAAAGTAGGGCTGGATGATGTTTTAAATATGTTTCTTACTTTTGGTCAATACGATATAATTTTGATGTTGATCTATGGATGAAAAATACTTAATTTTTTTATTAGTTACAAAATAACTGATTTAAGAACATTCATTCATTTTCTTTTCGGCTTAGTCCCTTTATTATTTTGGAGTCACCTCAGCGGAATGAACCGCCAACTTATCCAGCATATGTTTTACGCAGCGGATGCCCTTCCAGCTGCAACCCATCTCTGGGAAACATCCATACACACTCATTTACACTTGTACACTATGGACAATTTAGCCTACCCAATTCACCTGAACCACATGTGTTTGGACTGGGGGGGAAACCGGAGCACCCGGAGGAAACCCACACAGGGAGAACATGCAAACTCCACACAGAAATGCCAACTGACCCAGCCGAGGCTTGAACGAGCGACCTTCTTGCTGTGTGGCGACAGCACTACCTACTGCGCCACTGCGCCTCCGATTTAAGAACAGTTTTTTTTAATTATATTTTTAAAAAACGTTTTGGCATTGAGCATTGCGTTAAGACTGTCATCAATGAAATCTGTTTTCTTTTGGTGGTGACTTTAACAGCAATGTCAAGCAATTCTGCTTGTCTTTGGGGTACAAATTAAGATTTCTCATGAAGTTTGAGAGCTCCCTTAACCGGACTTTAAGACTTTAAAGTCCAGGAATGTAAAAAAAAAAGCATCCTCAAAACAGAGCATATGACTTTAGTTGTTCAATCAGAATATTATTATCCTTAGTGTCAGTATAGGGCGCACATTCACAAGAGCACTATTTATTTATTTTTTGCATGTCTCACTCGGTTGCATGCATGTATCCATCATATACGTCAGCGCACAGTTTTTGAGAATGACCCCCCCCCTATACTGACAATGAGGAGTAGAAACTGTTGAATAAAAAAATCGTTTCATATGCATAAAGGGATTCTTGTAGCTTTAGAATATTCTGATTAAACCACTGAAGCTGTTTGGTCTGTTTTGATATGTTTAGGAACTTTAAACAGATTGTCACCGATGCTATATGGGATAAGAGAACTCTCAGATTTCAATTTGTGTTTCGAAGACCAAAGAAGGTCCCTGATGAGGTGAAGTAATCAGGCCCTATATGAGCTTGTACTGTTATAACATCAGATGTTCTTTCTGAAGCAGTTTCTTCGGTTTTTTCTATTGAAACCGAGGGTGTGTGATTAACAGCATATTTTTCATTTGAGTAAACTAACTCTTTAAAGCAGGGGTCACCAACTTTGTTTTTGGGCAACTACCTTCCTGCAGATTTCTGTTGCAATCCCAATCAAACACACCTGTCTGTAATTATCATGCTGCTTCAAGTCCTAATAAATTGGTTCAGTTGTGTTTGATCAGGGTTAGAGCTGAACTCTACAGGAAGGTAGATCTCTAGCAACAGGGTTGAGGGACTTGGCTTTAAACTACAAAATCGATGGCTGTTTTCACCTGTCCGCTTTTTTTTAAGATCTGGTAGCTATACGATTATGATATGGGCAGCTGTGAATGCCCTCTGAAATGCATTTGAGTCTGATATAAATCCGATCACTCAGCCCTTTTTAGGAATTAATGGAATTCAACAACCAGATGCGTGTAGACCTGTCCAGTTTCGTCTGAAATGTGTTCCAGACCCCTTAAGGAAGTGGTCTGGAATGCATTCCAGACAAAACTGGACAAGTCTACGTGCATCTTGTTATTAAAACCACATAAGTAAATTTTACTCTTCCCAAAATAAAATAAAAAACCTTGAGAGTGCACATGTTGTGGGTTATATGACTGTCAGATATGTGTACAAGCACAAATGCATAAGCAACGGAAGGCCACAGGTGACAGTTTGAGATGTTTAAGTTTTTTTAATTTCGTTTTATTTTTGACTGAAATGAAAAGAGGAATAATAATAATAGAAGACTAAAATGCAGTGTTCATTTACAAAGACACACTGCTTCATTTTTGGGAGAGTATGTTATACATGAAATTAAATGAATTTAAACCCTTTACAGTATTCAATAATGTCTTGCACACATCTGTCTGACAAAATAGCTGCCTATAACGAATGTAATTTTGCCAAGGAGCCCACCTTGTTTTATAGCTTGCATATATAATAATTTCAATGCCAAATAAGATATATACAGTCTCAGAAATAAAGGTACATAAGCTGTCACTGGGGTGTTACCTTTTCAAAAGGTACAAATTTGTACCTAAAAGGTCCATATTAATACCTCAAGAGTACATATTAGTACCTAAAAAGTACAACAGTGTTCATCTTAATTTTTTTAGGAACTAATATATACTTTTGAGGTACCAATATGTACCCTTTAAGTACAAGCGTGTACCTTTTGAAAAGGTACCACCCCAGTGACAGCTCATGTACCTTTATTTCTGAGAGTACAGTAGTTGATGCAATGAGGCTTTAGTCAACGGAGCAGAGTTAAATTTGCATATAGTGTATGATTTGAACATCGGAATCAAAATTGTTTAGCAGAGGTGCGTTGATGTGTTCGAATGTAAATGGATCTGTTTTCACAAGTCAGATAGATATCTGATCAGAAAAAAAGCATTACTTGATGAGGTGAAGTAATCAGGCCCTATAACAGCTTGTACTATTATAACATCAGATGCTCTTTCTGGACTTTTGTTCTGTTGTTATTTTTAACGTGCGTTGCTTTATGCATCAAGAACATTTTTGTCCGTAAGGGACAAATTTAAATATGTAAGCTAAATGTTCTTTGATGAAAGGAGTTCTTTGCTATAGAGACTTTTTATACACCCTGACCAATCGATTGCTTGTGTCTCCAGGACTTTGTAAGTGTAAACTGTCCTCTCTTAAGCTTTTTTTTTTTTTTTAACTCTCTCATGCATTTATATTCAACAAGACAGTTTTGTAACTTAGGATGTGGTTGATGTCAGTGTGCTTTAGCTGTGGTTGAGAATCAAACAGCCCCCCGAACAGTTTCACTCTCTCTGAAGTGGCACTTTAAAAGAAGGAATTGCAGACTCGTTGCTTTTTCATGAGTTTTTATTGTTGTTTTCTCACATTTATTACAATGTTTAATCTTTAGCATTTAAGTGGTACCATAAAAGTTAATTTTAATGCAGGTTAGGTTAATACAGGCATCAGGCACCTCCGCTGATCACCTTTTTAATCCATTGGGTGTATTTGGAAATCTGAGTGTAAATATTTGGAGCATTGGGGTAGTCGCAGCGGCCCATGTTGAAAGAGACGATGCCCACTGCTTGCCCGCTGCACACCAGTGGCCCACCCGAATCACCCTGCAATGATGATGTGTTTTAGAGGGATTGACATTAGTATTGAGTTCTGAAGAGTATCCACCTTTTTTCTGCATGTGATTGCTGTTTGAAATTATGGGTTGTACTTCCTGTGTGGGGAACGTCCATTAAAATGATCCGAAAGTAAGGCTTTGCTAAAATAATCCATACTGTGTCTAAAGGCAAATCTTAGTGAAAGTTAGGCATAATCTTCATGACCAACATTGCGGTCAACATTGAGTTCGCTGTGTTTTGTTCCTTTCTCTTTGTATTTTATACAGTACAACAATATTAAGGCTTGCTTTCAGATTTTTTTGGGTGATTCATGATCTGTTAACGATGATTTAATTCAAATAAGTTTGTTTTTAAATATCGGATGGATGTACTGTGAGGAGAATAACTCCACCTCATTGGTTTCATACTGAAAAAGGTGGATAGACTCTTGAACATTTACCAAAATATCGATAGGTTTTGTAGATGTACCTGGCAAGCGCCACTTTTGGTCTCGTAGCCTCCAGCGCACAGGATGTTGTCAGGCAGTTTAACATCGATTTTTTTCCACTCTGACTGACAGACGGTTTTGTCGATGATCAGCACGTCTGTAACCAGAAGATCATTCACTGTGTTGTTTTTTTCAGTTTCCCCCCATCCCGCGACCAGACACTTGGACTTTGGCTTCATCGGTCTGTCTTTGCTCGGGATTGTGACGAGTTTTACATCTTTGCTAATTTTCACCTTCTCGGACAGCTAGAATTTCAGATAGGAAAAGTGAAGACTTCATGATTAGCATTGTATGCTAGTTGAAATTATTTAAAGTTTACAAATAAATATAATAATTATTATTAGAAAAATTTAATGTAAATGATGCTTTTAAATTCAGATTAAAATAAAATACTCTTATTAGAAACAAAATAATAATATTTAATTATACAATTATGCTTTGGTTACAATTAAAATGTAAATATAGAATTTGTAAATATAGAATTTGTATGTGTGTGTGTGTGTGTATATATATATATATATATATATATATATAGAGAGAGAGAGAGAGAGAGAGAGAGAGAGAGAGAGAGAGAGAGAGAGAGAGAGAGAGAGAGAGAGTGCTTAACATATGAGTACACCCTTCACAAATCTCTCATTTAGATTAATATTTTCTAATGGAAGCTTTACAATATTATATTTGTGCATATACATTACATTGGTCAAGCCTCTACAGAAGATCCAGAACACTACAACTTGTCAAGTCTTCAATGAGCCAAAGAGAGCCCACCTCTCTTTACCTCTCTGCATTGGTTAACAGTTGAAGCTCGGATCAAATTCAAATCACTGATGTTTGTTTACAGGACAGCCACTGGCACTGCACCCTCTTACCTCCACCTGCTCCTGAAGGTTTACATCCTCTTCAGGAGCCTCCGGTCAGGGTGTGAGCACTGCCTTGTGGTGCCATGGCAGAGAGGCTATAAGTTACTTTCCAAAACTTTTTCATTCAATGTTCCTTACTGGTGGAATGATCTTCCCATTACCACTCAGACGGCAAATACACTGGTATCTTTTAAATGACAACTAAAAACCCATCTCTTCAGAGAACACCTGAACCCTGGTGAATAATACTAAAACCACCTATGGAAGCTCTCTCTCTCTCTCTCTCTCTCTCTCTCTCTCTCTCTCTCTCTCTCTCTCTCTCTCTCTCTCTCTCTCTCTCTCTCTCTCTACTCTAGCACTAAATTCTCAAAGCACAAATAGGTTACTTTGAATAACTAGGACTTCTTCTCACTTGAGACAAGTCACTTTAGACAAATGTCTGCTAAATGTAAATGTATTCAACACTGAAGCCAAATATGAAGCTAATCTCAACAAAAAACCTAATGATTGCAGTCCAAAATTAGTACACCCAAATTTTTATGTTAGAGAAAAATATTAAATAAAAATGAAAAAAGAGCAAAGTTCAAGGGAAAAAAATTTGTAAAATTTTGTTGAAATTTTTCCCCAATATTTCACATTCATTTAAATGTCTTTCTATTTCTAAAGACGTTCGGTTACTATATTATTTTAATAAATATATCTGTTTAATTAATGTGTTTTGTTCAAATGCACCAAAATATGACCTATATTCACTGAAAAATAAAAATATTAATATTTTCAAATATTTCTATTTTTTATATACATTATCTATAGAATATTTGACTTTATAATACATTTTTTTAATACTCTGCACTTATTTCTGAAATATTGTACCTTTAGAAGCATGATGTCGTTCCCAGTTCTTGGAGATTTGTAGGGTGGGTGTTTATGCTTATTTTGCACTCTGTAGCGTTTCTCATTTGCCCCCTTTGGATTGATGTTGTGGGTTCCCAGGATCACACTCATATCGCCTCTATATTCATAAGACAAGCATAAACACAAATGACCAAACAGTTCCATCAAACAACAAACATATTCCAGTTCAACAGCAGCCTCTTACTGTTTATCGCAGTGTGCAGCTGTGAGCACATAACTCGAATTAATCAGAAATCCTCCACAATTGTGTTTTTCATTAATCTGCACTGATGCCATGTACAGCAAAGAGCCCTTCTTAGCCTTTTTGCCATTGATGATATCAGCTCCGAATGCACCTAAAACAATGACAATTAACCACAAATTGTAATCGTTTAATCAGTAAAGCTTGATTTTACTAACCAGTCAGTGCTAAGCTTGTCAGAGTCACCGAGAGCAGCAAGCTGAACGCTTTAGTCATCTTGGTAAAAAATGCACTTGGTGAAGACCACCAGTCGTTTATATAGGTCTTCAGCCACACCACATACAAGTGACTCATCCTGTCAGTCAGTGCTGATGCATTGCTCCTTGGTGAAGTTTAGTTTGCCTTTAGTACAAGATGTTCTTCAGCATATCTTGGTAAAACTTTGGATTTTTGATGTAATTGAATTTCTTTGGCAGAAATGTTCTACTCTGCTTATTTCGGGGAATGTGTTGCATACAGAAGCTTTCCAACGCAGATTAGAAATGGATCCAGAACACTACAACTTGTCAAGTCTTCAATGAGCCAAAGGGAGCCCACCTCTCTTTACCTCTCTGCATTGGTTAACAGTTGAAGTTCGGATCAAATTCAAATCACTGATGTTTGTTTACAGGACAGCCACTGGCACTGCACCCTCTTACCTCCACCTGCTCCTGAAGGTTTACATCCTCTTCAGGAGCCTCCGGTCAGGGTGTGAGCACTGCCTTGTGGTGCCATCGCAGAGAAGCTATAAGTTACTTTCCAAAACTTTTTCATTCAATGTTCCTTACTGGTGGAATGATCTTCCCATTCCCACTCGGACGGCAAATACACTGGTATCTTTTAAATGACAACTAAAAACCCATCTCTTCAGAGAACACCTGAACCCTGGTGAATAATACCACCTAGGTGGTGGCGAAAAAGGTCAAAACGTGGCGAGAAATTGTCACATTTTTGAATTCAGAGTATTTCAGATATTTATCCAAGTTTCTGTTTATCAGTTCTAACTTTTTTATTTCTGCATTTCTATCTCACAGTTGTGAGTTTATATCATTCAAATGACTTGCTGTAGCTTTACAAGCAGTCAAAAAGTATACGTTTTTTTCTGTGGGAAAAGACTATGGAGAGCTGAGTTCACTCAGCAATCCTTATTTTCTCATGTCAAGTCATATGACCTTTTTTTCTTTGGAATAAAAGGCCTGGATATTTTCAATAGCCTAATAATGAACATGGCTTAAAAAAAGCACAGCTATGAAGTTACCATTCCCTTCAGTAGACTTTTAATTCAAGCAACTGCAACAAGATTAGCTGAAATTGAAACCAAATGCTTCTTTTGAATTTTTCTAAAGAAATAACGAGCTGTTTGTTGTGGTCTACAGAAGAAAAATCATCATGTGAGTTCATTCGTTCTGAAGTGGCACTTTAAAAGAAGAAAATCCAGACTCGTTGCTTATTTTTATTGTTGTATTTTCACATTTCTTACAATGTTGTATCTTCAAAATACAAGTTGTTCCATAAAAGCTAATGTTAATACAGGTTAGGTTAATACAGGCATCAGGCACCTCCACGGATCACCTTTTTGATCCAGTTGGTGTATTTGGAAATCTGAGTGTAAATATTTGGAGCATTCGGGTAGTCGCAGTGACCCATGTTGAAAGAAACTATGCCCACTGCTTGCTCACTGCACACCAGCGGCCCACCCGAATCACCCTGCAATGATAATGTGTTTAAGAGTGATTAATAATCACAGTAGTGTTGAGTTCTGAAGAGTATCCACCTTTTTTCAGCATGCGATGGCTGTGTTTGAAATTATGGGTTCCCGTTTGCAGAACTTCTATTTTAAGAGCCCCTATTTTGCATTAAAAAAGGTCATATTTTGATTTTGGGGGTCTCCAACAACAGGCTGATATGCATGCAAGGTCAAAAAACACTTTCATTGTCTTTTAATATGCATTCATTTTTACCAAATTATCCCAACAACTCCCATAGGATTCGTTCAGCGATTCATTTGTTCCCAAACCCCTTTTCAACACTAACACCAAGTAATAACAATGACACACATTTAGTAATAATCCACACAGTGGCGAAAGCTGTACTATTTTGAAAATTGACCGTGCAGCGTGTGTAGGAACAGGTGATAGTGGCCATAGCAAAGACAAACGGCAGAGGATCGAGAGTTCAGAAATGCATTTAAATCAGTAAAGGAAGAAGCACGCGTTGCGTTTTCAATGTGGTTTAGGACGCAATATGTGAACAGCCCCATGAAGGTTTAACCTGAGATATACAGTACAAGCACTGATCTGTAATAAATATGGTCTTACAAGCTGCACAGGACACTTACAACTTATAACACACAATTAAACACATATTTTGCAAACTACACAAAACGAAGCAACAATTTTAATTACACTTGCATGTTATGTTCCGGAGGAAGAAGAAACTGGTCCATTTTAGCTGTAACAGTTACTGACAAATGTCCCTGTCAAAGTCTGACAGTGTGCAGCTGTGAGCACGTAACTTGGATCGATCAGAAATCCTCCACAACTGTGTTTTCCAATAATCTGCACTGATGCCATGTACAGCAAAGAGCCCTTCTTAGCCTTTTTGCCATTAATGATATCAGCTCCGATTGCACCTAAAACAATGACAAATAACCACAAATTGTAATCATTTAATCAGTAAAGCTTGATTTTACTAACCAGTCAGTGCTAAGCTTATCAGAGTCACTAAAAGCAGCAAACTGAATGCTTTATTCATCTTGATAAAATGCTGTTGGTGAGACCACCAGGCGTTTATATACAGCTGGGAAAATAAATATTAAACAAGTCACCATTTGTCTCAGAAATTTTTTTTTTTTAAAGGTGCCGTTGACTTGAACATCTTGGATGTTGGTAACAACTAAAAAAAATCCATATATGCAAAGAAAACAAATCTAATTAGTTTACAAATTAAGTTATGTGTGATGAAACAAGTATTGAACACATTAAGAAAGGCAGTGAAAGCCCAGACAGCAGCTGAAATCTCTCAGTAGTTCTTCAGCAACCTCTGACCTTCCACATTGTAAATTTATATTAGCTGATTTAATCAAACATCATTACCAGGATGATGAAGATGAAACCAGAGTGGACATTTCAGCAAGACAATGATCCAAAACACAGCCAAGGAATTTCTCAAATTCTTTCAGAGAAAGAAAATCAAGCTGTAGTATAATGGCCCAGCCAATCACCTGAATTGAATCCTATATAGAATACAAATTAAAGAAGAGGCCCAAAGAACCATCAAGAGTAGTTTCAGTAGTTCAGTACTTTCTAATTTTTACTAATTTAAAAATTTAAACTAATTTTTCGGATTTTTTTGGTTTTGTTATATTTTTATGTTTGTATTGTTTGCGGTTTTACCAAAATCTGGTTCAATTCATGACAACTGCGCTGTTAGAAATATTATTCCCAAGAAAAAAAAACATGACGTGTTTAATACTTATTTAACTAATTGTAGGTCTTCAGCCACACCACATACAAGTGACTTATCCTGACAGTCAGTGTTGAGGCATTGCTGCATTTGGTGAAGTTTAGTTTGCCTTTAGTACAAGATTTTCCACAGCATATCTTGGTAAAACTTCAGGTTTTTGATGTAATTGAATTTCTTTGGCAGTAATTTTCTACTCAGCTCCTTATGAGGAAACAACTTGCATATGGAAGCTTGTTTCGAACTCAGATTAGAAATGGAAAAATAGTTTACATCCTGATGTTGCGAGAAATAGTCATACTTTTAAGATGAAACTTTTGTTTAAAAAATCATTTTTTAAAAAAAGATTGGTTCTTGGGTAAGATTGTTTTTTTTTTTTATTTGAGTTTTCAGACCATTTCAATGTGGTCGTGTCGTTGGCCCATAAACATTTCCTGCTTGTTGTCAAACTATTTCATAACGGTAACAAGAGGCAATTCAATGATAACTTTACATTAAAACACCTGCCATCTGATTATTTATCAATATTTGGAACTTTTTAATTACTCTGAAGCTTTGGAAATTAAAAATTGTAACGCAACAAATAAGTTAGGACCTTTTGTTATTGTTTACATCCCTCAAAACGGTCTATATCTCACAATTATATCATTTAAATGAATAAATTCCCAAAGCTTAAATAACTCAAAAAATAAAGTTCACTCAGCAATCATGATTTTCCCATGACAAGTCATGTGACTTTTTTTTCATTTGGAATAAAGGCCTGTATATTTTCAATAGCCTAGTAATGAACATCCAAAACAGCACAGTTATGAGGAGTTGGACTTTGACTCAAACCACAGCAACAAGATTAGCTGAAATTAAAACCAAATGCTTCATTTGATTATTATTTTTATTTTTTTTTTTATAAATGAGCTGTTTGTGGTCAATTAATTAGCAAAATGCTTAGCAAACAGTTTTATTTTATTCCACAGAAGAAAAATATGCAGTTTTTTTAGTTTCACATTGTAATACCTTATACTAATAATCTGGTATCACTTTACAATAACAGTACATGAATAATAATGTATTAATATGCAAACTAAACATTATTATGAATTGATGAGTTAAGGTGTGCGCTAATCATGAACTAACTTTAACTACAACATTAGTCACAAGAGTTCATGTGTGAATAATGGCTACCTTACTTACTAGTTAGTACATGTTGTTAATTAATGTACAAATTATCATTTAAAATTAAGCTAAATGTAACCAACATGAACTCATACTTAATGTATAAGTATGTCAAGACTTTACTTGGAGGGGCACATCATCATTAATCCTTAACTACTCATAAACTGTTTAAACTGTTCATGTTGATGTCGACAGACCACATCTCTATTGTTATTCAGTGTAACGCACTAGACGGACGTGCATAAGGAGTTCATGAGTATAGCTAAGAATGAGTTAATGATGATGTGCCCCTCCAAGTAAAGTCATGATATAATTATACATTAACACATCATGAGTTCATGATGATTAAATTAAGCATAAACTTTGGTACATTAATATATTAACATACAATCATGTACTAACAAGTAACGAAGGTAGCTGTTATTCACACATGAACTCATGTGACTAGTGTTGTAGTTAAAGTTAGTTCATGATTAGCACGCACCTTAACTCATCATTAGTTCATAATAAGTAATGTTTAGTTTAGATATCAATACATCATTATTCATGTACTGTTATTGTAAAGTGTTCCCAATAATCTTTGGGAGATATGAGAAACCCCCCACATCTGTTTTACATTGACCTGAGCTGATATCATGTATTATTATTTTGTTACTTTTTTCCCCATTAGATTAAATCATCCCCAACTGCAACTGTGGAGAACAAAAACAAGATTTTAAGCCTCAAGAGTTAAAAAGACCACAATGAAATGTTTAAAGATTACTAATAAACCTGTCACATGAACACATGTGACCACAAGTGTGATGAGCAGAATTATAGTGAAGCGTTTCATTTTGCTAGCATAGTGCTAGTAATATGTGGACAATGTGTCTGTCAATCACCTTTTCACTAGGCCTCCAGTCACAGCAAACCACAAATCAGCATTTCCTGAATGATTCATAATTAAGTGGGAGGTGTGAGAACTTGAATTAAAACACACTTTCCCATGTTATTTTAAAGAGCTATAGGACAAAAGTCATCCGAGTGAGTAAACTGTCACATTTTGGTACATTCAGTGTTAAGTAACACATTTGTAGGTTGATTTCCCTTGACAAGTATAAACACCACTGTGTTTGTTGAAACATTGGGCTTTGAAAACATTGACCAGCCTTACATAGCAACAGCTCAGCCAATAGCTCGAGTTTGAGGGGCTGTCTGACCAATGGCAGATGAGGAAAGTGTTCTGAGTGCATATGATTGTTTTATCATGATTTAGTTTAGACTTTTAATACTTGAAGCAGACTCTCATATCTCTTAGGACTGCTTGCACACAACCTGAACTATGTATATTTTAATCCTTTCATATTTTAAAGGAACAGTTCACACCAACCTGAAAATTCTATAATTTACTCTAGTTGGTAACTAACTAGTTACATGTTTTCAGCTTTTTTCTGAATATCTTTTTTAGTGTTCAACAGATGAAAGAAACTCATAATGGTTTGGAACCCCTTGAGGATGAGTAAATAGTGAGAAAACGATCATTTTTGGGTGAACTATAACTTTAAATTGACTTCTTATTCTGGCGATAGGTAATGTATTGCTTCTGTGCTGCAAGAATAGACATTTTACATTTCTTACTTACAGTAACAAAAGAATGTGTCTCATAATCTTGCTCAGTCATCTTTTTTTTTTAAAGATGTCTTTGCAAACTAGTCTTTCTCACAGGGTGTTTGACCACATTTGATGCGCGGAGCCCCCACAGGAAACCCGCTTTGCTGAGAAGGGTTGAAACCAACTTTCCACTAAGAAGCATTTAATATTCAAATCGATTAATCATTCAGATTATAAAATGATCAACAGAAATCCGCACGTACAAACAACAGAGTGTGTTAGAAATATAGTATTCTAACATAAGTATGTTTATGTAAGAAAATACAATGCTTAATCAAATTCTTGCTTCACACCACCGAGAATACATTTTATCCATGACAGAAATCTGGAAATCTTGGTGTAGACATTCGGTTTTGTTGGGGAATCACAGTTGTTTTTCTCATTGAATGAAACGATTCCAACTGCAACTTTATCACACACCAGAGGTCCTCCGGAATCTCCCTGTGAATCGAACAAAGTGATTGTGAATTAGGTAGATTTCTCCAGAAAACCCACTGTATTTGTCCAGAATATGCTTTGTACCTGGCAAAATCCTCCATGACCACCTGTGCACATCATCTTTGAAGTGAAGTATGTCTGTCCCCAGTACTTCTGACATGCTTTTTTGTCAAAAACAGTGACGTTCACCTCCATAAGTTTGGCACTTGCTTCACCATGGGTGGTGTTTTTCCCCCATCCTGCAACACTGCATTTAGTCTTGGCCTTGATGTCCTTGTCTGCGGTTGGTATTGGGATCCAGTTGACTTTGTTGCTCTTTTTGGCCTTTTTATGTAGCTAGATGAAGTGATTCAATGATTAAAATTGATCGTTTTGAACAACAGCAGTCTTAAGTGTCATTTTCTAAAATTAAGATTTATGCATGAAATATGCTTTCCATTAATGTATACTTTGTTTTATGAGTATTGCGCAATATTTGGCTGAAAATCTGAAATCTGAGGGTTCAAAATAAATCTAAATATTGAGAAAATCTTAACGTAAGCCCTCGACAATGTATATTACTCATCAAAATTTATGTTTTTATGTCTTAAGTTATCTAAATCTTCATGATGTTTACTTAATATCCTAAAGATTTTTTACTTAAAAGAAAAATCTATCATTTTGACCCATTCAGTGTGCAACTTCATACTGGGTTTGTGGTCTAAGGACATAAATGACTTAATTGGGAAAGAAATGTAAAATTTAAAAGGTTTTGTGCATTAACGTCAATATAGTAAACATACAGAATCAGTGCAGTTCATAAACCTAATTCTAACCAAATCCCCATGGTTTGAAATCCAATTCACATTTGATCTTAATCCAAAATGTCTCAACATGAATGATCAGGTCACATGTCATTTTTGTCAATTATAACATTACTACAGCAAACAATCTACCAAAACATAAAGAAATTGGGACATTTTCTCATGCTCAATGTACTGTATGATTTTACATTTGTTTTACTTCAGTTTACAAAGCAAAACCTTGTTGAGTCATTTACCTGAAGTAGCATGATGTCATTTACCAGAGTTTCAGACTCAAACCCAGGGTGGATGTGGTAGAACTTCACATCCATGCGGCTAGAACCATCAGTGTATTCATGAGCTCCAACCACAACCGTCAGCACTTCGCCACTGGCAAGAAATCATATTTTGATGGTAAATGATGACAAAAATTTGGATTCAAACTATTGTTTGCAGAATCCTTGCGCTCTTAAATATAAAGGTTCTTAAAGTCCTCATAACCAGGAAGCTTTGACTATTTTTTTTCATACTGTGATGAAGTTTCTAGAGAAATGAAATATTAAATGAGAAAACATTGGACGTGGCTTGTTTTTTTTGCTGCGAGCTGAATGGATCTAGAAAAGCAGTCATTCAGAAAGATCGGGAAAGGGGTTTTAGAGTTATTACAACTTTAACATTAACATCCATAGAAACTTTCCTCCGAAGGCTATTTTTGAAGAAAATGTTCTCAACACCAAGGGGAAAAGGATTCTTCAACACTGGTACCAGAATTATATAACATTAATAATAGAATATCTGCAGTGACCATTCAAACTTGTTTTGAAAGATATGCCTGAAGTTGAGTTTTTTAGCAGGAAGTTGCTAGTCAACAGAAGTGCACATATTCAAAGGCACATGTATGAGTAGCGAACACTGAAATCCATGCCATAAATTTGACCGTTAAGGTAATTCAAGGTAAAAATACTCCAAACAATAATACACTAAAAATAAATAAACATACACATTTGGGAAAGACAGGGTATTATAGTTACAGTA
This sequence comes from Danio aesculapii, assembly GCF_903798145.1. NCBI lineage: Eukaryota > Metazoa > Chordata > Actinopteri > Cypriniformes > Danionidae > Danio > Danio aesculapii. The sequence continues at coordinate 19,996,101 of NC_079456.1, read as the reverse complement.
TATAGGTTTTAATTCCATATCAAAAACCGTTTAAATTACCATCTTTCCCTGATGAAAAATCCAGCTTAACCCAGCCTAGGCTGGTTTGTTGGTTTTAGCTGGTCAACCAGCCTGGTTTTAGAGGGGTTTTGGCCATTTCCAGGCTGGTCTTAGCTGGTCAGGCTGGGAGATGACCAGTTTAAACCAGCTTGACCGACCTAGCCAGGCTGGGAGCCCAGCCAAAACAGCTATGTCCAGCTTAAACCAGGCTGGTCAAGTTGGTTTTAGCTGGTCATTTCCCAGCCTGACCAGCTCAGACCAGGCTAGAAATGACTGGAAGCCAGCCTGAAATTGCCAAAACCCCTCTAAAACTAGGCTGGTCAACCAGCTAAAAATCAGCCAACCAGCTTAGGCTCGTTTAAGCTTATTTTCAGCAGGGTTAGCATTAAAGGGCCTAAGAAAAATCTAAACTAACCATATGATTTTGTTAGCTCACAGTGCTAGTTTTGTGTGAATAATTCATCTGTGCATGTCATTAAGGAAACAAAAGTTGTTTGTCATTTTAATCTTTTAATTGAAATCTGGAAATACACTTGCTGTTTGTTTTCAGTTAATTTTTCAGATTACGTGATTTTGATGTAAAGGGCGTGGTTTGTAATAACTCTTCTAAAACCCCTTTCTGAATGAAATGCCTACTTCACTATATCAATTCACAGGCCTGTGCACAGTAGGAAGGAGTTATTATGAAGAGTAGCAAATAGTATTTGATGGCAAGTTTCAGTTCACTTTTATTTCACGGCTTGCAAGTTCATTAAGCACCATCTAACGTCAAGGGGTTTGCACTTTCACTCTGTTTAATGCTGGTGAAAATAGCCTTGGTTAAATTGTGGAAAAGCGTCTTGATAAATATTGATGATAAGTGTGAGCAAAAAGCGTTGAGTACGAGGCCCTTAAAGAGAACCCCAGGACTTGTATGCCTTAATACAATGTAAATGGTGTATTTCAATGAAATAAACGATAAAAAAATAACAGATTTATGCATTTTAAAAAAATCTAATCAATGTGTACATATTAATATATACAGTTGAAGTCAGAATTATTAGCCCCCCTGTTTATTTTTTTTCCCAATTTCTGTTTAATGGAGAGCAGATTTTATTTAACACATTTCTAAACATAATAGTTTTAATAACTCATTTCTAATAACTGATTTATTTTATCTTTGCCATGATGACAGTAAATAATATTTGACTAGATATTTTTCAAGATACTTCTATACAGCTTAAAGTGACATAAGTGACATAAAGGCTTAACTAGGTTAATTAGGTTAACTAGGCAGGTTAGGGTAATAATGCAAGTTATTGTATAACGATAGTTTTTTTTCTGTAGACTATTTAAAAAATATAGCTTAAAGAGGCTAATAATTTTGACCTTAAAATGTAAAAAAAAAAAAAAAAACTGCTTTCATTCTAGCCGAAATAAAACAAATAAGAGTTTCTCCAGAAGAAAAAATATTATCAGACATACTGTGAAAATTTCCCTACTCTGTTAAATAATCATTTGGGAAATATTTACAAAAGAAAAAAAAAATCAAAGGGGGGCGGGGGGCTAATAATTCTGATTTCAACTGTACATTGTGACTGCCATTATTTTTGATGATGAAGTTCAAGCTTATTCATGAAGAAACCTGAGATTTGGTCGGTTTCACTGCGGTCAGTAAGTGTCCAGTTTACTCCAACTAATTCAAACATTTCAGCAGTGAAGACAGATGTAGGCATCCTTATGGCACGTTCATTTTCTAGTGTTTCTTTTCTCTGAGTTTCTCAACAATTTCATTCAATATCCAGAAGCACTTAACATTATACCATTGCTTCATGTGGGGGGGAAATAGATCTAAAATCTAAGGTATTGAAGACCATCATCGATTTGATTGAAAATTAAAACCAAAAGCGGCACAATGTGGTGTGTGTTTTTTTTTTAATAGTTGTTATTAAAATAGCTGTGGGCAGCACTTTTGGCTCAAAGAGAGCATCCATTTAATGTCACACAAAATAAAAAGCACCAAATAAATGTGGATATTTTTTAACAACATACATCTTGTTACGTTTCCCCTTCATTATTCATTAAAAGCCATAATTTTTGGTATATTAAGCCATACAAGTCTTGATTCCCTGTGTACCCTTTAGCTGTCACCCTTTTTTTTGGGGGGGGGGGGATATCATATATATCACAAATATATCATATATATCACAATATATTTATCATATATATCACAAATGATATATCATATACACAGTAGCTTGTCAAGATATGTTCCAGTTTAGAAACATTTACAAAATGAAAAATTAAATATGTATCAAAAAAACATCCTTCCTAATGGGATAGAGATATTTTTAATAAAAATAATATAAAAAAAGTGGAAGATGCTCTTTGTAACCATTATTTTAAAAGTGCTTTTAAAAGATAAAACGATGACTGTATATCAAGAGTGGAGGAGACTCAATCCACTAATATAGTATTTGTCATTCTGAAAGCAGATACACTAACTGAAGACCCTTTTGCATCAGGGCTTTGTTGACTCACAATGGTTACTTACTTCGTAAAGCAGTGGGCAGCCGTCATGACAAACTGCTCAGACACAAGGAAGCCACCGCATATGTGTTTCTTATTGCTTTGAACAGAAACCATGTAGGGTCTTGAATGAGGTCTAGCTTCATTCTCGTTCACTATGCCAGATTTCACAGACGCTGAGAGAGAAGTCAGATTAGGTTGGTTAAACGTCAAGCTGACTTGGACAATTGTCTCTTAATATAATAAACATTGAAGTTTAACATTTACGTTAAATGTAGAAGACATAATTGGTTAAAGGTCATTGATTTATTTTTAAATCACACTTACCTTGAAGGGTCAGATTTGGTAGAAGGTAAACTACCAAAAGTACAGAGAAGATCATGATGATGATGTTAGAAGGTTGCTACGGATGACTGATGTTCTTCTAGGGTTTGATGGTGGTTTGATGCATGGTGGTGTTTAAAGCAAAGTGGGCAAGTTTCCCTAAGTAGTGCATGTACTTCCTGTTTCGCACCTTGGTGTGGCTTTTGATGGGTGTTATGTTTGTTCTTAATGGCACTTCATGAATCTCCCCCATGATGTAAATCTTCGCTAATATTTCTTGTCATTTCGGGTAGCTTGGTGAATCTGACTCAGTCTATCTGTGAAAAGACCACAGACACCAAAGCTGCTTTTCCACTTTGCAGTGCGGTATGACTCTGCTCTCTTCAGTTTTGCTTGGCCACTGCAGTTTAATACTCTTTAAAAGAACACTCCACTTAAATAGGCTCATTTTACAACTTCCCTAGAGTTAAACAGTTAAACCATTTTTTAATCCCAACTAATATTGTGGTCTGGTGTGAGCACTTTTAGCGTAGCTTATGTAAAAGGAGCTGGGGGTACGGCCCTCCAAACCCCAAGATAGTCTCCCCAATGGTAAGTTTCCAACTAAATGGACAGTGACAGGCTTATATCACGTGACAGAGTTGACAGAGTTATATCACGGTTCAAATAGATCTCAATTTTATTTCTTACATTTACTATTTAAAACATTGAGCTCAACATCACAATGAAAATATTTCTTTAATTGAACAATTTTCTTAGTGACAAAAACACCAGTTAAGGTTACTTTGCCAATTCTGTACCCGTTAAAGCCAACTCTTTAAGCACGATCCCCACAAATTGACAAGATAATGGACCAATGTATAGCCGTTATTAATCTAAAACAAAATACATTCATCCACAAAAAGAAAATACAAACACAGGCAAATAATAATAAAGACAAGATCAATACGATAAGCAAAAGTCCAATCAAATATACAGCTTAAACCAGTTTACATACACTGTATAAAACGGCACATAACTATTTAAAAAAAAGGTCAGATGTTAATGTGACTAAACTTTTTAGGTAAATTAGGATTATCACATTTGTTTCTGTTAGGCTTAATAGCAGAATAATGAGAGAGATATTTTTTGAGAAATTTCTTGAAAGTCAAGTTTACATACAATAAGATTATTATGCCTCTGAAAAAGCTCAGATGATGGTGTCAAGGTTTTGGAAGTTTCTGATTGGCTAATTGACAACCATTGATCTAATTGGTAGCGCAACTGTAGAATAGTATTTGAGGAAAACCTCAAACACACTGCTTCCTTTTGTGACAACATGGGAAAATCAACAAGCCAGAATCAACAACAAAAAAAAGCCAGATTACAATTTACTAAATTACACTGGGAAAAAGAATAATTTGTGGAGACATGTCCTGTGGTCTGATGGAACTAATATTGAACTGTTTGGCCATAATGACTAGTGTTACATCTGGAGGACAAAGGGGAAAGATTACAAGCCTAGGAACACCATCCTAATTGTGAAGTATGGGGGCGGTAGCATCATGTTGTGGGGCTGTTTTGCTGCCGGAGGGAATGGTCCACTTTACAGCATAGATGGCATCATGAAGAAAGAACATTATGTAGAAATACTGAAGCAACATCTCAAGACATCAGCCAGGAAATTAAAACTTGGTCACAAATGGGTCTTCCAAATGGACCATGACCCTAAGCATACTGCCAGATTAGTTAAAATGTGCTTTTAGGACAACAGAGTGAATGTTTTGGAGTGGCCATCACAAAGCCCTGATCTCAATCCTATAGAAACTTTGTGGGCAGAGTTGAAAACGCTTGTGTGAGTAAGACAGCCTACAAATGTGATTCAGTTACATCAATTCTGTCAGGAGGAATGGGCCGAAATTCCTTCAAACTATTGTGAGAAGCTTGTGGAAGGACACCCAAAACACTTGACCAAAGTTATACAGTTTAAAAGCAAAGCTAAAAAAAAAAAAAAAAAAAACAAGGAAATGTGTGTAAACCTTTGACTGTCAAGAAATTAATAAGAAATTCTCAAAAAAAAAATAATAATTCTCTCATTATTCTGGCATTTAGCAAATGTACTGTAAGTCATTTAGGTAATCCTAATGGACCTAAAATAGTAAACGTTTTGTATGATTTACCATCAGACATTTTTTTTAAATGGTTATGTTCCTTTTTTTAGAGTGTACAGTATGTAAACTTCTGGTTTCAACTGTAGGTCCCACCCACAAACAACATAAGGCAAGGCAAGTTTATTTATATAGCACATTTCATACACAGTGGCAATTCAAAGTGCTTTACATAAACAGGAATAAAAGAAAAAAGTATAAGAGAAATAAAAACAAATAATAAAAATGGTAAAAATAAAGTAAAATAAAAGCTGATAAAATGTGTTATAAAAGAATTAATTAGGTCTACTAACCAAATTAGTAGAATTAATTAGGTTGTTATTCTAGAACACAACACATCAAAACAATTTCTATACAAATACCAAGAAGCCTATACAAATATAAATGCCACACACAACCAAACGAAAAATGAGATTAATTAGCGGTTGTTAGGCTATGTTGTTATGTCTCACTCAAACATATAATAATACAAAAATAGGAACCACTATATATAATCCATAAACATTGAGAACAAAATCACAAACCCCAAAAAACTAAATATAATAAATTGTATACACCACCAACCACACAATTCAAAATATCAAATGCACACCAAACCCTTGGTTCCGATTTGGCAATACCAATAAGCAAGTACTGTCACATCATCCCTACAATCATAACAACGACACAAATTTCTCAAAATAATAATAATAATAATAACAATAGCAACAACAACACATAAAATAGGAAAAAAATTGAAAATGAAATAACACCTCATACAATACGCATAGGTGATTTGAGAACCTGTGTAAATCATACAAAGGCAGCGCACATGAATTGGCCACCGATGATATGGAATTTGAAGCGCTTGCGTCCGAAGTCCAATACGCGCACACATGAAAATACCACTTCCGAATAAGGCCAGATGCCACTGAAGTTACAGCAAAGCAGCAGCTAGCAGACTCTTTGGAATGAACTTTACATTATGCACATAAACCGGCCGTGCACAGTCAAGTTAATTTTTTTAACAGCCACCACTGTCTGGAGGGCTAGTCAGAATCATAGAATCCCATCAACAGGTTAAAACAACAAAATGCCAACCAGAGACGGAGAGCTCACCTGCTCCTATAAAGCCTTGACCTGATTAGCACGCAACGCACGCATTTAAAGGGCCAACCTACTACACTTATCATAGAATCGCATTAGATCATTAGCCTCTCACTAAAACAAGTTGATATCATTTTCCTATTTAAAGCTAGGCTATTCTGTATTTTCATTGTGTACTAAGACTGATGGAAAATGAAAAGTTGTTATTTTCTAGGCTGACTAGGAGTTATGTTCTCATTCTGGCATAATAATCAAGAAACTTTTGTTGTACCATGGCTGCAGCAGGCACAGTGATATTATGCGGTTCCTGAAAATAGTCCCCAACTAGGAACTTTAAGAGTGCTGCGTAATATCATTGCGCCTTCTGCAGAAATAGGGGTATGGTCAAGTGACCTGAATGCTGTTCTAGTAAATTGTAGGGCAAATGTTCTCTTGGTTTCTCAGTTTCTAGGTCTACAGGCTTCACAACCGATAAGACATTCATCTTTGCGAATACAGATACTTTAAAGATCTGATGGCCTACGTCTTAAAAGAATTCTTATGGACAACTTCCGTTTTCCCTTCACCATAGCACAGTTCAGAGGACCGGTTTAATGCAGCTCAATCAGGAACAGAGCTATCACTGCACAGGGAATTGGTTCAGACACACCAATTTTTAACCACCACTAACCAGGTTCTAGTTCGGAGCCAGCGCTATTGATAGTTCAGAGCAAGTTTGTCTGGCAAATGATCTAAGAAAAGTCATTAATGCCCTATTCACACGGGGCGTCAGCGTCAACGCTTCCCATTCACTTTGAATGAGTGACGTCACGGATTGCCGAACTGCGTTGTGGATCCATCAGCGCCTCATCAGCGGCGTTGCTCGCTATAGAATTTGGGACTTTCTCAACTCTTCAAACCCCAACAGAAGCATCAGCCAATCGCATGTATGCAAATACACCAGCTCAGACAGAAGCCGATTGCTGACTAATTTCATTGGCTAACACTGCGATAACGTTCGCTTCAGCCCCAACTTCAGACACTCTCTCTGTCAAGCGTTGACACTGAAGCCCCGTGTGAATCGACATTAGACAGCCACCAAAGAGCTAGGTCTTTCGTCCCTGCCTATGCCGAACAGATTAGCCACTTTTGACGCTTATAAACAATCATAAAGTCCTTGTGCGGTAGGAATTAGGAGGTTTGCTGAAGGTGCAGAGCTTTCGTGCAGTGAGAGGTTTGCGTCTTAATAAACTAAGACAGTTTACATTCATTGAACAGTAAGAATGATTAATAAACGCATATGAAACAGTCCCTTAAAAGTCATGTCTCGCTTTCAGTTTCAGGCTTTGGCGCTTTTGCACTCACACACAAGCATACCACGCACACCCAAGTGAACCGGGCTCTGGCACACTTTTTCCAACCGGGCCAGGGCCGGCCAAGTGAACCGTGCCTGAGCCAGATTCAGAGCACTCACACTTCTCAAACGATCCAGGAAACGAGCCTGGGCACGGTTCGAATAGCATAGTGTGAGTAGGCCCTAAACAAAGCTCTTAATTTTTCCAGCAATGTGCAGCAGGCAAGACAAACTCTTCAGAAGTAAGGAATCCACCACAGATATGCACCCCATCCATCTGAACAGAAACCATGTAAGGTCTGGAGTGAGGTTTTGCCTCCCTGCCATTCACTATACCCACATGTGCTTAGAAAGAGAGAAATAGTAAAAAAAAAAAAAAACTCAGCACATGCCATTTAAATCTTATTTATAAATGTGTAAATCGTGTGTGGTATAGTCAGTATCACCAGTGAAGGTCAGGTATGGCACCGGAGAAACCAGCAGGAGCAGAGAGATGATGATGATGGTCATGATGAAGACTATCAGTGAGCTCTTGCAGATAAAACTCTGTATATATTGATACTGGTGGAGTTGAAGTCATTCAGCTTCACCATGTTTTTGTTCATGAGATGTTGTAGTATGAACAACACACTTTACTTTTAGGAGTTCTGGAGAAGAAAAGTGTATTTGTGGACTCGTTCGCTTGTCTGATTTTGTTGTATTTGTCGTTTGAAAAGTAGTCACACCACCAAACTGATGACCCTTTTGCACCAGGGAATCTCTGACTCACATTAATATTCAAACTAAATACACTTAGTTTTAACAGCAAACTGTGTGCAGTTCTCATGATAAAGTGTCACAAGCAAGTCACATTTGTATTTGTTACTTTTCTGAATGGAGTCTCAAGCTTCTTTCTCGTTCCTTGTGTTTCATTTATCAGATGCTGATAGAGAATTTAGTGTAAGTTGTGTAAATAGAAAAAGACTCGACTGAATGTTACTTCACACCAATATATCCTACTCTTAAAATACACACTTCTCAAGAATTTTTAAAAATAAAGCATGTTCCTCATACTACAATAATAATAAAAAAACACAGTGATCTTCAATGTCTCCATCCACCTTTAGTGTATATTTATACAGTATTTTATCATTGCGAGCTCACTGATAGTCTTCATCATGGCCATCATCATCTCTCTGCTCCTGCTGGTTTCTCTGCTGCCACACCTGACCTTCACTGGTGAGACTGACTATACAACACATAATTTAAACAGTTGTTAGGCATATTTCATCGGCATGTGTCAACTATTTCCATCTCTTTTTCATCTTCTGTGCATATGGTGGACGGCAGTGAGGCAAAACCTCACTCCAGACCTTACATGGTTTCTGTTTAAAAGAAATGTCAACATATCTGTGGTGGATTCCTCACTTCTGAACAGTTTGTCTTGACTGCTGCACATTGCTGGAACCAGTATGTGCTTTAGCGTGAACTTCAATGTGTGTCAAGAAACAAACAAGCACATCTCTAATGATTGTGTCTTTTTTTAACAGTGGTGACACTTTGAAAGTTGTGGTTGGTGCCCATAACTTGGCTGACAGTAAGAGTTTGACCCATTTCAAAGTGAAATCCTACATCAAGCATCCAGACTATAAATTGTTTCAGAATGACATCATGGTTTTGAAGGTAGAGTAGATCTGTTTTTACAGCAGTAACCATTCAGCGTTTTTTTATTAATAATGAAGGTGTTTTGAATTTCAGCTACAAGAGAAAGTCAAGCTAAACTAAAAGATTAGACTGATATCATTACCAAAGGATGGAAAAGATGTTAAAGCAGATACTATCTGTAGTGTTGCTGGTTGGTGGGATCTATGGAATAATGGCCTAGTGAGTGACAGTCTAATGGAAGCAAACACAAGTATAATGAGCGATGCAGAGTGTGAACGCAGATGGGGATCTGTTTATAAGGCCTCAAAGATGATGTGTGTATGTGGTCATGGTGGATCCTGCACTGTAAGTATGAAAAATGATTCAGAAATTATGTTAACGGACAAATCTGTTTCACTGTTGAAGTGTTAATCTATGTTTTTTTAACAGGGTGACGAAGGAGGTCCTTTGGTTTGTGGAAACACTGCTGTCGGTGTCACAGCTTTCGGTGACCGTTATCTTTGTAATTCACGCCTGTATCATAATGTGTATACTAAGATTTCAGCATATCTACCATGGATTCGCAACATAGTTGGAAATTGTGAGTGATTTCAGGAAATATAAAAAAGATATAAATGTTTTTCTTGAATTCTTCCATGAAAGTTCTTACAATAAAAGTATTACATAGCAGTCATGGATGATTATCATTATTGTCAAATATGATGTGTTCAAAAATATTACGTGGTGGCTATATTAGACAGGTGATTTGGGTTGGAAAATAAAAGGTTTTGTGAAATTTTCCCTCAAAATTATTTTAAATAAAAGAAAAAACCTCAGGATATGTCATTTTACAATCCCATTCCTTCTTCTTCATCCCATTAACAAACCAGGTGCTTTATAAACTTGGTTTACGAATAATAATAAAGCTAGAATTTACTGTTGTCTGACTGTTGAGTCAGTGCTTGTGGGGAGTTCATATCCTCACTGCGAAGGGCAAAACTGAGATTGCAACTCGCAAATGTGTGAGCCACTGCTTCTGCTTATGGCAAAGTGGTGAGCACTCGAGAAGATCTGAGGATCAAAGTAGGAGATAACCAGTTCCCATGGACCTCCCACTTCTCCATAGCTTGCCCTGTCCAGCCTTTGAGTCTGGTTAGCGGTTCATCCTCTGGGATGCAGACATCCCAAGCTGGCAAAAGAAGTTTGTGGGGGATCCCGGGTTAGTAGGACTTGTGATGTTGAGGGAGTCCTACAAAGATGAAGAGGGAGGAGGGGATATTATATCTCGTTCGTGGGCATCCTGGGGAGCTTAAGGGAGACTTGGGATGTCTGTGTGCAATCAGATGTACATAATGGCATCAGAGGGAGAGCTGTCATGCTTGAAGGAGACCCTGGATCCTCTTCCACCCTCTGGGGTGCTTTGAACCTTGAATTCAGCATGATGGCTGTGCTTTCTTGGGTTGCTTTGTTGATTGGGCTGGAGGTCTCAGCACCTACGTTCTAGCTCCGGAGCAACTAGATGGGTGCTATTTAGGGGACAACACAAGAGGGAGTAACCCCCCACAACTGCAAGCTGCCACTATTACCTGAAGGAATAAGCCAAGACTCCTGTTTAAGGCAACTTCCTCCCTGTATGCTATATGGCCATATGCCAAAGGTATCAAGCATTAAAAAAATATTCGTTCATTTTCCTTCGCCTTCGTCCCTTTATTCATCAGGGGTCACCACAGCAGAATGAAACGGCAACTTATCCAGCATATGTTTTACACAGCGGATGCCCAGGAACACCCACATACACTTATACACAACAGCCAATTTAGTTTATTCAATTCACCTATAGCACATGTCTTTGGACTGTGGGGGAAACTGGAGCATATAGAGGAAACCCACGTGAACACGAGGAGAACATGCAAACTCCACACAGAAATGCCAACTGACCCAGCTGCTTTTTGAAAATATAACTGACCCCAAAAAATGTATTTTGTTATCATTTGCTCACCATCAGGTTGTTACAAATCTTGTATAATTTGTTTTTCTTGGTCTGCTGAACACAAAAGAAGGTATTTGGAAATATGTCAGTAACCAAACATATCTTGCCTCCTATTTACTCTCGTAGCATTTATTTTTCCTTGGCAGTATCAGGGTGGTGAGATCTGAGGATAAGTACCTGTAAATGATGACAGAATTGTCATTTTTAGATGAACTCTATTTATAGATCTTACAGTATAGTGTGCAGTTCTCATGACAAACTCAAGACACAAGACAAACTGTTTGCTACTGTAACTATGTAAATGGGGTCTTGATTGAGGTTCAGCTTCCTTCCTGTTCACTTTGCAAAATTTCGCAGATTCTGATAGAGAAGTCAGTGCAAGTTATTTATTTGAGTGATAGACCAAATGTCCTTGCTATAAAGCCAAAATAAACGTTAAGTTTAAAAAGTGCAAAATTTTTATATGAAATAAATTAAAGGTAGCTACTGAGGGGGCACTAGTATCCGTCATCCTCTGAAAGCTAGTTTCAGCTGCCGAAGGCATAAAATAGCATAAAAATAGCTGTAGATCCTCACTGATGAGCAGGTCTTATGTGATCTATGATTGTCATAGGCTAATTTCTGATCTTCATTGAGTTTCAGAATTGTTCAGAGCGGATAACAAGTCTGTGGTGCTACCATTACATCATTCACAATTGAGTATCTTGGTGACATGTAAATAGTTTACAATAAAACATGCGGTGTGATATTTCAACGTAATTCCCACATAATCAAAATATTAGAAATCTCAAAGACAACGCAAAATCTAACCAGTGGTATAGAGATAGATTAGTCTGTACAGGCATAAATAATCAGTGTTTAAAATCTGTAACTGTACTGTACTTGACTCTGAACAGGCACCAACCCTCACATCCTCCGCCTAAAAAAAATAATAATAAAAAATGCAACCTTATGCAAAGTGAATGTTGAGACATAATAGTCTAGACCAGTGTTTCCCAACCCTGTTCCTGGAGGCACACCAACAGTACATATTTTGGATGTCTCCGTTATCTGACCCATTAACTCCAGGTTTTGGAGTCTCTTCTGATGTTATGATAAGTTGATTCAGGTGTGTTTGATTAGGGAGAGGTTGAAAATGTGGACTGTTGGTGTGCCTTCAGGAACAGGGTTGGGAAACACTGGTCTAGACATATTCTACATTTTTCCTCACACATAGATTGGAAGTTGAGTATGTTACTTACTGTATATGGCCACTGAGTGACCTGCCAATAGACTGGTACAATAAAAACACTTTGACTGTTTGGTGTTTGCCATTTGATACTTTTATTGCCAGAAAGTTTGTTAAAGAATTGAAGGAAAGCATTTTATTTGTCATGAAATCCCCTAAAAATTCTAATTGCACTATGTTTCCACTGACATTGTTCTGAAATCTGAGTATACACATTGGAATTCTTGGGTGAATTCCAGTGATCATGCTCGACAAATTTATTTGGCTTGTGTTTATGGAACATTTAGGAACTCAAAAACAAATTTTCAAAGCAAAATCACTTTACGTTTGGAATTATGGATTGGATCCATGGACGATATGCTGAAATCTTTGTGTAAACTTCAGGATGTTTGGGACTATTACAGATGCTTGGATCACCAAAGGATGTGACGCCAACTGCAGTGTTTCCACAAACCAAAGGACCTCCTGAATCCGCCTGTCAACAAACACAGGTAAACACTTCAGCAGTGAAACTAGTTAATAAGCGAACATGTCTGAATCATCTTAACTACATACTGTGCAGGATCCACCTTCTCCATGAACACAAATCATCTTTGAGGCCACATAATAAGATCCCCATTTATCTTGGCAGAATGCGTCCTTTTTTGTTGTCACATTTGCTTCCATTAGACGGCCACTCAGTGGGCCTTTCATCCACAGATCTCCCCAGCCGGCAGCACTACAGACAGTTCCTTCTTCATTGTGTTTTCCATCCCTTGCCAATGATATTGGTTTAACATTGTTGTTTAGTTTGACCTTTTTCTCTATCTGTAATTCAAAAACACAGCTAATTAACACTATTTACTGATTATACTGGTGATTTTGAGGTCAATACAGAAGCCTTAAAGGCCAATCAGAATTGAACAACTTTGAAATAGATTTTAACACAAAGGGCTCTATTTTGACGATCCATGCGCAAAGTCCAAATCGCAGGACGCAAAAGCGTTAAGGGCGTGTCAGAATCCACTTTTGCTATTTTAAGGACGGAAAAATACGCTTTGCGCCGCGGCGCATGGTCTAACAGGGCTGAGCTTATTAATGAGTTATAGGAGTGTTTTGAGAATAAACCAATCAGAGCCTCATCTCCCATTCCCTTTAAGAGTCAGTTGCATCGCGCCATGGCGCATTTGCTATTTACATGGCGGACTTTGAAAGTGAAAAAAACTGAGCGCTTCGCTAGCAAGAATTTACAGCGCGAGAATGAGAGATGAGCCTCCTCATTCTTTACTTTCACTCTCGTGGATATGGAAGCGTGTTGTACGCACAGATATCCATTAGCCTATACATAATTAATTTCGTTTGTTAAGTTCAAAGATTTGTTTCAAAACTATTTATAAAATTTAGTTCTAACTTCCAGCAAACAAATAAATGAATGATTATAACGAAGTGTGTTCAAAAAACTGAGTTATATCCAAATACACAAGCTGTGCCCCATCTAAAACCTGACAGGTGGACAAATCCTAGCTTGTTTTTAATAAAACAAACATAAATATGCATATAATAAATAATACTGCTAATAATGATAACATTATACAAAAGCAAATTGTTATGAATAAACTGAAAAAGCCCCCTGAGATGAAGTCATGAAAGTATGATTTTTATATTTATGTAGGCTAGAAAAAAATAATTTTTGTAATATTTTAATCCTTTAATTTTTTTTATATGTAAAGATATTTGCGTATTGTTGTACATCTTGTGTGTATTAATCTGTGTGTAAGCGAGGCACACAACTAACACGCTCTGCGCTGGACTATAGACCGGCTTTGATCTGGTCTATTGAACAATCTATTATAGTTCCTCAAAATAGCAACGCACCAGCAATACTCCTCAACACGCCTCCTTTTTTAGACCAGAACGCCTATAGGCGCACATATGAGTGCAAATGCATTTGCTTTTTAAAAAGCATGGCGCAAAATGTCAAAACAACTCTTGCGCCAAGCTGAAGCTAGCAAACAACATTTGCGTCGCGCCGCATTGCGCCGGGTGTATAATAGGGCCCAAAGTGTTTATACTATGGTTCCCGATTGAATTAACTTCGAACAAAAAAATACAGGTATTACTGTTTGGTACCTTCAAAATCATAATGTCATTCTGAAAGGATCTATAGTCTGGATGCAGGATGTAGGACTTCACTCTGTAGCGTTCCAAAGTTTTGCTTTTACTCAAATCATGGGCACCAACCACAACCGTCATCACCCTTCTGTTGAAAAATCATATTATAATTTTGTATTTAGGCTATTCAACACACTGTATGGTTGCACTGCAGTTGCTGCGTCAGTCAAAGGTATCTAAACTCAGTTCACACTAAGCACAACTCTTACTTTTTCTAGCAATGTGCAGCAGTCAAGACAAACTCTTCAGTAATAAGGAGTCCACCACAGATATGTTTGTTATTCAATTGAACAGAAACCATGTAAGGTCTGGTTTTGCCTCCTTGCCATTCACTATACCCACTCGAGCTGAGAAAGAGTAAAATGACCACTTAATTAGCACATGCTGATCAAATATTTAAAGCATAATTTGTTGTATAAGACAGTCTCACCAGTGAAGGTCAGGTCTGGCACCAGAGAAACCAGCAGGAGCAGAGAGATGATGATGATGGTCATGATGAAGATTATCAGTGAGCTCGCAATTATAAAATTCTGTATAAATAAACACTAAAGATGGGTGGAGACATTGAGCTCCCTGTAAGTCTTGACTTGAGCAGTACAATGATGTTAAAGTTTTGATCTTGCAAATCTTGGTGGTTTCACAGTGAAACCACAGATGCTAAGATGATAGACATGAAGCATGCAGGAATGCATTTTTACACATCATAAAGTTATGCATCATAAACTGGTATAAAATTAATAATACAACTTATCTGATTTACTAAAAGTGCTGTACGCCTTAAAACTGACTAATAGTCACTACACTACCTGACAAAAGTCTTGTTGTCAATTCCAGTTGTAAGAGCAGCAAATAATAAGAGCAGAAGACCTATTAGTAGCCTCATAGACCCAATAATATCATAGAAATCAGTCAAGTTTGGTGAAGGAAAAATCATGGTTTAGGGTTATATTCAGTATGGGGGCGTGCGAGAGATCTGCAGAGTAGACTGCAACATTGACAGCCTGAGATATCAAGACATTTGTGCTGCCCGTTACATTACAAACCACAGGAGAGGGCAAATTCTTCAGCAGGACAGCGCTCCTTCTCATACTTCAGCCTCCACATCAAAGTTCCTGCAAGCAAAGAAGGTCAAGGTGCTCCAGGATTGGCCAGCCCAATCACCAGACATGAACATTATTGAGCCTGTCTGGGGTAGGATGAAGGAAGAGGCATTGAAGATGAATCTAAAGAATCTTGATGAACTCTGGGAGTCCTGCAAGAACGCTTTCTTTGCCATTCCAGATGACTTTATTAATAAGTAATTTGAGTCATTGCAGAGATGTATGGATGCAGTCCTCCAAACTCCTGGGAGTCATACGCAATATTCATTCTTTTTCCACTGCACAATGACTTTATATTCTATACTGTACATTATTTCAGTTAAGTGACAAGACTTTTGTCTAAGCAAAGTCAGACCTTACTGTCCTACTTAAATAATTAAAAATCAAGGCATGATCATATTTTATTCTGGTAAAATAAGCATAATTTAGAGGCCTTTGCCTTTCATATTAGCCACTTCTAATACTAAATGATCAACTAGAAGTCAAGTTATTTATTTGTTGTTCCTAAAACTTGGATAGGCGACAAGACTTTTGTCAGGTAGTATACAATTACATGGGTGGTAAAGCAGAATGCAAAAGGAAAATGTGGAATTCAGTACAACTGGATTTCTTAAACTGTAGTAAATACGTAATATGTCAGGGATGTATTCATAGCGCAACCCTGTTTCATTTTTAAGACGCTGACCGGTGTTTGATTTTAAGTGTCTAAACATTAGCCTATGATACAAGATATAAGTAGGAGGTCAGCTTCATTTTGAACTATATTGTCTAGCTGGTTTTGTTCTGTTTTGCCAATAAAGATAGTTCTAAAGTCACAGCAGTGCATTTATGCATCCCACAGTATGAATCATTTTATCCAATGAATCAATAATCTATAAATGAAGACATTCATTTCATTGGTTTTTAAACAGAATAAACTATGTCACATGGAGGCTGTCAATTAAAGTTGAAATCAGAATTATTAGCCCCCCTTTGATTTTTTTTTTTTTTCTTTTGTAAATATTTCCCAATTTATGCTTAACAGAGCAAGGAAATTTTTACAGTATATCTGATAATATTTTTTCTTCTGGAGAAACTCTTATTTGTTTTATTTCGGCTAGAATAAAAGCAGTTTTTAATTTTTTAAAAACCATTTTAGGTATAAAATCATTAGCCCCTTTAAGCTATAAATATTTTTTGATAGTCTACAGAACAAACCATCGTTATACAATAACTTGCCTAATTACCCTAACCTGCCTAGTTAACCTAATTAACCTAGTTAAGCCTTTAAATGTCACTTTAAGCTGTATAGAAGTATCTTGAAAAAATATCTAGTAAAATATTATTTACTGTCATCATGACAAAGATAAAATAAATCAGTTATTAGAGATGAGTTAGTAAAACTATTATGATTAAAAATGTGTTGAAAAAATCTCTCTGTTAAACAGAAATTGGGGGAAAAATAAACAGGGGGGGTAATAATTCTGACTTCAACTGTAAGTGATATATTTATTTATACAACAATTCTGGAATCTGATTGGTTGATATAGCTGTGAGATATTCTAGTAGCACTGTTCCAGCCTGGTGTGTGTCACACCGCTTGCAGAGAGTGCCAAGCAGTGATGTAAACTCACTACAGTTTGATAAAAACTCCAGTGTGTTGAACCATGTGTTGAACCACATAATGTACTTGAGACTTTTTTAGGCAATAATGTCCTTGTTCTGATTTTAAATGTGTGGTTTATTTATAAGAATAGTGCCACGTGCCAAGAAGAAAGAATATGATCTGCTGTAAGTCCCTGTTTACAGGGCCATTCAAATGTCATGTCTAGAAAGAGTGTGGGAGTCCCACTTTCGCTTTCTAATTGTTAGTCTACATTTGAAATAATGAACTTGAGTCGGTAAAATATGCAGTATGTGAACAGCCCATACGGCTTTCTTAATGTTAGATCATTAATTGCTACTTTCTAGCATACACCATGTCTACCAATTAACACAAGTCTGATCTGACGTGTATCATACTGAACTGATGTCAGTAAGGAGTTCAGACCAAACAGATTTTGCCACTATTTACTCCCATAGTATTTGTTTTTCCAACTTTGGCAGTAACTATGTACATTTGAAGTTTTTTTTCTTTTCTTTTTTAAATATTTCCCAAATGATGTTTAACAGAGCAAGGAATTTTTCCCAGTATTTCTATTAATATTTTTTCTTCTGGAGAAAATCTGTTTTATTTCAGCTAGAATAATTTTTTTTTTAACGTTGAAATCCATTTTAGGGTCAAAATTATTAGCCCCTAAAATGTATTTTTGATTGTCTACAGAACAAACCATCATTATGCAATGGCTTACCTTATTACCCTAACTTGTCTAACCTAATTAACCTAGTTAAGCCTTCAAAAGCACTTTAAGCTAAATACTAGTGTCTTGAATAAAATATCTAGTAAAATATTATTTACTGTCATCATGGCAAAGATAAAATAAATCAGTTAATAGAGATGAGTTATTAAAACTATTGTTTAGAAATGTGTTAACTAAAATCTTTCTGTTAAACAGAAATTGGGAGAAATATATAAGGAGGGCTAATAATTCAGGAGGGCTAATAATTCTGTTAATTGTGTATCAGTGGTACTCAACCACTGGGCCGCGGACTGGTACCAGTCTATAGATCAATTGGTAGCGGGCTGCACAAGAAATCATTAATTATTACTGTTTTATTTATTATCTGAGTCTGAACAAACTTTTAATTTGAAAATTTATTTAATTTTGAAAATGTATTCCGAAAAATGACCGTATATTCGCTTGGTTACATCTCGGTCACTTGGGCACCAAAATTTAACCAACAAGCAGCAAAATGAGTAGGAAATGAGTATGAATCCAATAATGAGTAAGAAACAGATGTCTTTGGTAAGTTTTCTTTTTGCAAAGGGGAAAAGGCTCAGTGAAGGATCTGCAAACTGCCAAGAAATAGATCCCCAACCCATTGGTCAATAAATTAGGTGAATCCAGCATGTCTCTGCAAGAAGATCAACTGATGGAAATCGCAAATGACAGCAGCCTTTTAGAGGTTGTTTGCATATTGCTTTTCTAGAGTTCGCGTAAGTTCGTTATTTCCAAAGGAGGTTTGCAGCTTGCGTGCAAGCAGTGTGACATGCTCGCGCCTTCCAGGCGGTCCCAGTTGAATGAGTCCCACGAGCGCACTGCGAGCAACGTCACAGGAACTGACCGATCAGATTCGTGCTTTGTAAGATATACACATTTCGGTAGATTAAATATCTCATACAAACACAGAACACCCAAACACTGCACCCCCCCCCCCCCCCCGCCCCTCTCAATTGTTGTTCCATTGCTGTATATGACAATGAAGATACTCGGATATAAGTTTAGCATGTGATACTTTAATGACACAATATATAAGGGATAAGTACATCCAGGTGGTTGTTATCATAGAATAAAGCCTAACAGGCTTATTGGCAAAGAAGCACTGTCGAGGGCTTTACTCTGCGAAAACAACTGCCTCAACCATCTGATTTATCCCATTCATTGCACGGCTACTTGCAACAAAACAAAAAAGTTAAGACATAAAACATTGTTCTGAACCATAATAGTTTATTAATTCTTCAATTAAAGGCAATCAGAAGTATTCTAGAAAGCTCTGTAATAATTAGAGATGTTATCTCGCTTCTTTTTTTTAATTACACTGTCAATCCATTGACGGTATACTGAAATCCTAGTATACACATTGGGATGTTTTGGTGCATTACAGAGAGAAGGGTCACCAAAAGATGTGATGCCAACAGCAGTGTCTCCACAAACCAAAGGACCTCCTGAATCATACTGTAAAGAAGCAGAGATCAAGACGTAACTAAAGTGCTCTATCAATTCACAAACAAAGAAAACACTGAATTATCTTTTGTACATACTCTGCAGGATCCACCGTGTCCATGTGTGCACATCATCTGCGACACTAAGAAGTTCTCTCCCCATTTAGTTTTACATTCCGTGTTATTTGTTATATAGACATTTGCCTCCATTAGACAGTCGCTCAGTGAGCCATTAGTCAGCAGTAATCCCCAACCAGCAACACTACAAGGAGTATCTGCATTGACATGTTGTCTTTTCTTTGATATTGAGATCCATCTAACATAACTGTTTTGTGTCACTTTTTCTTTTAGCTGTAAGTCAAGAACACAATCACTGTAAATAAACATGCTTTAATGGTTAATATCAGTCCCTCCAGTATTTCACAATTTTGCGATTGCTGAATTTATCTCAAAATCAAGCGAACTCCGCAAAATTTTTGCAGATCTCGCATTTTTTCTTAAATGTTGCGAATTTCCCGCAAATTCGGTGTCTAGACGCTTTCTATGACGTAAACATGACACAAATTCACCCAAAACAAAGGTCATGTGGACGCAAACAACCTTTGCTAAGCCATGAATTTACACACATCATGATCGTAGGGGGCAGTATATACCTTTAAGCTGGTATGTAACTCAGCATTAAACCAGAAGAAGACATCAAGATAATTGTATTCAGCTTAAAGTGAAATTTATAGGCTCAACTAAGTTGATTAGGCAAGTTAGGATTATTAGACAAGTCATATAATGATGTTTGGTCTGTAGACAATTGAAAAAAATAAATATTGCTTAAGGGGGGTAATAATATTGACCTTAAAATAGTTTTTATAAAATGTGAAATGTTATTCTAGCCTAAATAAAAAGTATAATTTAAAATTTCTTTTCTAAAACAACAAGTCTTTATTTATTTATTTTTTTTACTGGGATGGCCTTCATGAGAGACTACTTGTGCAATAATTCAGTGGATTTTGATCTCTGAGCTTTTGTGCACACACAATTTATATATGAATAGATCTTTTCTAAACATACAGTATCCTTTAAATTTAAGTTACAGAACCTAGTGTCTGGGTCTAGGAGTAATATATATATATATATATATATGTATATATATATATATATATATATATATATATATATATATATATATATATATATATATATATATATATATTAGGGGTGTAACGGTTCACAAAAAACACGGTTCGGTTCGATACGACACAGTGGTGTCACAGTTCAGTATGTTTTCAGCAAAAAAAGAAAAAAGCCAGAGGATTCTCTCATTTAAATTTTTTATGTATTAAAACTAACATTATATAAGTATGATGTTGTTTTTTTTCTTTTACTTTAAACAGTGATAGAGCTATACTACCGGGGTTTCTCTGCTTAGCAGCAAATAAAACAAATCCTTCTTTATACTCAAAACCAAAAAGAAGCATATTAAAAAATAAATATAATATTGTTGTAGTAAAACAAATAAAAAGAAAAGAATAATTTAGTTTTAATATGGAACTTGGTTTCAATCAATTTTTAAGTATTTTTTTATTTTCAGAAAGATGAGTGTCCACCTTTTCTTCAGACAGCACAGATCTGCTTGATTTGACTGTCGCCAGTCATTTTAGTGGATCTGAAACAGGAATTATCTGACTGAAATGGGCTTCTGAAGGAATAATGTAACGAAGCTCTATTACATTTAACATTTTCTTAAAACCCGAAATTTCCATTACCGATTAGGATCTCTACAAACTGAACTACACTACAAACTGAACTACACTGTTCCTATTTACTGTGACCTTTTATGTGAAGCTGCTTTGACAATCTACATTGTATAAGCGCTATACAAATAAAGGTGAATTGAATTGAATCTCTCATATGCACAGCTATAAATGTACCAATCGCCTCTGTGATTTGTTTTGCCCTGTTCGAATCTGTAGGAATTGCCTGTCTGAATGCTCTTCCAGTTACTGATTCCGTGATGTCAGTGTAAATGAGTTGATATGCTAAAATATTACCGCTACAATAGCTTACTGTCATAGCAGATGTTGTTTTTTTCCACCACTCTTGATGGCGGTGATGGTGCGCGACGTATCTGAAGAGCGGTGGAGGCGTGTGCGTGCGATGTACCTGAGAGGCGGGGGTGAGTTGTGCCCAACGTACCTGAAGAGCTGGGACATATATAAAATATATAAAACGCGTATACATATATAAAATAAAGACTTTTATCTGTGGTATAATTGTTACAGCAAATCAACACAAAATAAGGGGGCTAATATGGCTGCAATTTTTTTTAAAAGTTGTAGCAAAATCCGTTTTTTAAGGCGTCAAAATTCAGAAAAAAACCTGCGAAATCCTGGAGGGACTGTAATATTTATTAGGTAAAAATGATAAAATACTAGAATGACAGGTTGATACCTTAAAAAGCATGATGTCATTCCAAATAAATTTTGAGTTATAGCTAGTATGTTGGATGTAGGACTCCACTTCCATGCGATTTGAAGCATTACTTTGTGTTAAGTTGTGAGCACCAACCACAACCGTCAGATTTTCTTTTCTGTTGTAATAGAAAGCCATCATGCTCATTCATATCATACGATACCGCTAATGTAGCAAATTCAGACTAAGCAGACTCTTACCCGTTCCAGCAATGTGCAGCAGACAAGACAAACTTTTCAGTAATGAGGAATCCACCACAGATATGTTGACCATCCAGCTGAACAGAAACCATGTAAGGTCTGGAGTGAGGTTTTGCTACACTGCCATTTACTATACCCACATGAGCTGAGAAAGAGAGAATTAACACATTAAATATTATTCAGAAATGTGAAAAATGTGTGTTGTATAGTCAGTCTCACCAGTGAGGGTCAGGTCTGGCAGCAGAGAAACCAGCAAGAGCAGAGAGAAGATGATGAGGGTCATGTTGAAGACAATTAGTGAGCTCACAATGATAAAACGCTCTTTATAATGACACAGGTGGAGGTGGAGACATTCAGCTTTATATTATTTCTTGCAGCATGAGCAATGCAGTGATGAAAAGATACTGTTCCTGTTAATACTTCCGCTTTTGTATTCAGATAAACGATAAAAATGAAGCACGTTTGCACAAGCTTGAATATTTCCCACAGCTGCTTATTATTAGCCACTAGTTCATAATGTGATTCCAATAAGGCCAAGCTAAACAGCTTGTTACTTTACAGGCATCTGCAGCAAAACCTCAAAGACATTGATCAAGCAAATTAATGACAAACTAGATTAAATTACTCTTCATTTTTAAAGTCATTTTAATTTTTAATGAACCACAGCCTGCCCTTTGATCTCTCCCCAACACGCGCACACATACCCACAAACTTGCATACTGAAACTTGTAATCAGTGTTGCCCACTTGTTTTCTCAATAAAATGGTTTCACAACTGAAAAATGACGTGACATTTCTTAGAAGCATGGCCAGATCCTATTGAAAGATAGCTGAGGGGTTCAACTGTCTAGTCAGTGAGATCTGACCCAGAGCCTACCCAAATCTATGGTTTTTCTACTAAATGGCAATTTCCCTGCAAAGTCAACTTCATTTGTGTAGTGATAATTGGATTTATAACAAATATTAACATTAATATTTTGGTATTAATATTAATATGGATAGTTTAGCCTCGCACAAGGGCACCAATTAATGTAGTGATAATTGGATTTTTCAAATATTAACATCAATATTTAGGTGTTAATATTGATATTTTATCCCCGCACGAGGGCACCAATTAATGTAGAAATAACAGATAAATAACTCTAGACAGTAAATAAAATATCGTTACTTAAAATATACAAATGAGGAGTTTAATATCTGGCCAAATCTGAAGGATAATGATATTGTCTGACTTGTAGAGCCTTTGACTGTATTATCAACACAAGGAAGATACAATTGTAATAAATGGGTATTTATAAACAAAATAGTAAAGAAGGGTAACTAACATTACTAAATGTGCAATAAATGAAGTTCATAGGCGAGTCATGAAGGTGATTAAGTTAAGGTAAGGTAAACCTTATTCTACAATAACAAAGAACTGAAGAAGTTTTTGTTATTAATGAATATCCAGCCTGATCTCACGAGAAAACTTAAGTATTTTACGTTTTGACAGTTTAGTGGCTAATTCGTACGAATTCTTACGAGTTCAGTCGTACGAAATTGTACGATTTTAAAAAGGAGGCGTGGCACCTAACCCCACCCCTAAACCCAACCGTCATTGGCGGATGAGCAAATCGTACTAAATTGTACGAATTAGATCGAACGAATTCGTACGAATTAGCCACTAAATCAAAAAGTAACGAATTGCCGTGAGATTGTGTTGGAATATCAGTTATAAACATCTAATTAATTAGAATATTTTATACTGAAACACACTATACCAAGGTCTCTCTTGAAGGGTTGCAAAGTGGTATATTTATGTTTCTGCCGTTGATGCAGTGGTTGGAAGAAGTTGGATCTTCTTGCAGGTCCTGAAGCATGAAACGAGCAGATTTAGCTCTCTTGGGCTTTGAGAAGAAGAAATCTGTAGACTCTGGAACAAGCAGAACTGCTGATTTCTGGAGGTGGTTGTTCTGATGTCGAGGACAAATTGACGTTTTTATCCTTGATCGTAGAGTTCCTGGGAATCTGGGACACGCAGATTTTGGAGGTGGTAGTCTTAAAGCTATGGTTTCAGACGCCTTGGAAAAAGCACTGTGAATCCAATTACCGAATCCATGCTGGAACACGCAGCAAAGGTTCTGATGTCTTTGAGCAATTCGGATAGCCTTGTGTGTCAGGCCTTCCTTCACTTCTCTTCCTGTTACCACCACTCTTCTAGTTACAACACCACTCTATGTTGCAACACCACTCTCTTCTCTCGATACCATTCTCTCTTTGATACCACACATTCACTATACGTTCTCATAAATAGTACCAAGTATTTGTGCAGGGAGAACAATCAAGTCAGGCTTAGAGGGAATCACTTTTGCTTATGCAACTGGTTACTGTCTAAATTTGATGACAAATAGTTTCCTGCTAAAGTTACCTATATTGCAGTTTTATTAGTGCATAAACATTGTGTTGATATAACAGAAGGCTCAGTTTCAATCTAAGCCATGCCTCACACCGGGGCACACCTAACATAACAGGCTACCTAATAAGGTATATATATATTATATTTTTTATTTAAATTGCTAAATTGTCTGCAATTTTTATTGATTCAATTTTAAGTTTTATTTAAATTCATTTTTATTACAAAAAATCATTAACAAATCATGAAAACTAGGGGGTCTTAATATAAAGCCATTGAAAGTTAAAAGTTCTTGATTTAAATTTTTTGTGCAAGAATATTCACAAAATAATCCATATTATTGCCCTTTTTGCAAGAAATTTGTTATTCCCCCAACACATCATAGCCTATATGGACAGTAGTTTGCTTTGATTTATGTTTTATGCTTATGTTTAATGTTGTTTTAATTGTTCCTATGTAATCCACTCTGTGTTGTACGATGCAATGATGTTTATACGAGCACAAAATTTCTGCTGGTCAAATATGTTATTTAATGTAATATTGAATCACTTTGCTTGTTAAGATAATGTAAACCCATAAAGTAATTTGAAGTCTATCTATCTATCTATCTATCTATCTATCTATCTATCTATCTATCTATCTATCTATCTATCTATCTATCTATCTATCTATCTATCTATCTATCTATCTATCTATCTATCTATCTATCTATCTATCTATCTATCTATCTATCTATCTATCTATCTATCATTTACATTTATAACAGTCTAATACATATATTTATATATATAAATACACATATATATATATATATATATATATATATATAAATATTGTATAAATTCCATATAAACACTGTAATTAAATACAATTTTTAGACTATTAAACTATTTTAGACTATTAAATACTATTTTAGACTCAACATTGCATAAACGATGTAACTACTGCAAATATGCACATTGCAATCTGAAGGATAATCTGAAGGATATTTATAAAGTAGTCATCTAAAAGCAAGTTTTGATTTAGTAACTTTAAGGGTTTTAACAGACTATTTTCCTTTATATGGCCTTTATGCATCATCAGGAGCAATAGACATTCATTTTGTTTAAAGAGTGCTAAAAGATGTAGCACTCTTGTCCAGAGCGTGACATATTTAATAAACTTACAAGATTTCAACACACAAGCATTTAAATACAAAAACAAAAAAGTGTTTTGAGGCATAACCACGGCACAAGCTGAATAACTGATTGGATTATTAAGTTAATACCTGCTATTTGTTTGTTACAAGAGGTGAGACAAGGAAGAGAATACAGTATGTATTGATAGAAATGCAGAAGCTGCAATTTAATCAAAAGCACAAAACAGACTTTTCACGTTTACGAAAGACAATACCAAACATTTGCAAGACATCTGATGAACTTAAGACACAGATGAACATAATCAATGAACCAAATGGGAATAAACTTTTGGCTACAACAAAAGGAAGCATAGGAAAAAGGGTGAAACAAACTAATCAAAAAGCTTTGGAATTGTTCTCAGTACTTAGACATCAGGCACTGATCAATATGGTCAAATGCAACCCCAGCAAACGATTTTGTGTTTAATAGACATCTAAACGTAGACAGCTTGGCTAAAGCAAGGCTAAACTTGGGTTGTCGGTGAAAATATAATAGACATCTAAGAATAACTCAAAACTAGTCGTCAAATAGACTTTTTATATATGTAATCGTTCCTTTCTGTTTATCTGATAACTATAGTCTAGTTTTGGCCTATTCTTAGACGTCTTGGCAAAAACAAGGCTAAATTTGGGCTATGTTTAGACATCTATTAAACATCTATCTTTAAAAAACAAAAAATGCTTGCTGGGAACATATGTTTAGGTGAGAATTAAAGTAAAAACATCTCTTTCTTTTTGATTTTAATATACTTAAACTTTCGAATTATTTTCGCAATCCAGTCAAGGTATGCTGAAATCCTAGTATACACATTAGGAAGAATAGCTGAATTACAGGCATCAGGATTCCCAAAGGATGTGACACCAACAGCAATGTTTTCACAAACCAAAGGACCTCCTGAATCCCCCTGTTAAGAAACAAAGATCAATAGGTCACTTGTGAAATAAATGAATGCGTTAACATAAACTCTGAATCATGTTTTTATACGTACATTGCAGGATCCACCATGACCATGTGTACACATCATCTTTGAGACTGAGTATTGTAAGTCTGAATTTAGACCATTTTTGTTCCATAGTTTTTGGCAGTTTTTGTCTTCCATTATTTTCACTTTTGCCTCCAGTAGAAGATCACTGGTTGGACCATTAGTCTCCTTTGTTCCCCAGCCAGCAACACTACAGGCAGTGTTTGCATTGATCACTTTTTTATCTTTTTTCTTTGGTATTGATATCAAAGCAACAGTTTTGATTAGGTTGACTTTTTTCTCTAGCTGTAATAAAAAATAAACATTTAATATATTTAAAGGGGTCACAAACTTACAAATCTAAATTCCCTTTCTCATTTCACAAATAGGAGGGCACTACTATCTGTAATATTCAGAACTCCAAACTTTAGTCTAAAAACAGCTTTTAGTGAAGACAATCTGATCAAGGTGAAAGGTTGTTGAATGTGTCTTTTATTACAAAAATGTGTCTAAACTCTGCAGATCAACACCTGATTCTACATCACCGCCAGTTTAGCTCCTTCCACCAATTCCTGCATGTAGCAGAACAACTAGAGGCAAATGCAGGAATAAAGAGAAACTGAAAACAAAAAGGTCACAATCAAAAACCAGGGGTGCGTTTCTGAAAAACCATCGTTAGCTAACTAAAGTTGCAAGTTCCGTCGTTACAAACATATGTTGTTGATTTGGCGTTTCCCAATTCCATCATTCCAATGAACATTCGCAAACTACGTCGCAAACTTGTACGCTTGTACCTCTAGAGCTGTAGTTAGAAGCATAGTTCCTAGTTGTGTTCTTTTCCCTGTTATATCCCCTATTCCCATATTCTTTTAAAACATTCTAACATTTAAACTTGGAATGATTAAAAAAAAGTTTTATTTTGGGAAAAAATTACAAAGCACAGCAGTGTTTGGGTGTTCTGTGTTTGTCTAAGATAATTGTCGCTCGCTGAATTCATTGTTTTGTTTTGTTTTTTGGAATTATTAACTTCATTGAACAAAGTAAACAATACAGCTATAAATGGCCTGGTACAAAATCCAAACCTCTTGAATCAGACAACAGACAAGCATCATAAACTAACAGGTAATAAAAAGATACATAAAAAAAACACCTAGGGGTTTTCAGAAAGTTCAAGGTGTTCTATTAAATTACAGAGAATTACAGCATTCTGTTTCTTCTTTTGCTTAAGCGATAGAAAATAAACACATAGTTCCTTGTAAAATACATTAAATTTTGAAGAAATTCTTAAGAGCCTATTCTTATGTAAAAAGACCTTCTCAAGAAAAATAATTGTGTTAATTGCTAATCATGTGTTTCATCTTTCAAAAATGAACCAAATAGTGCATTTTCTTTTGTTAAAGCATGTAAATCTTCAAACTTAGAAAATTCTCACGGAATTCCGCACAAACCGCACAGCTCCATTGGAAACAATGAATTTGCGCGAACTCTAGAAAAGACACGATATGCGACGGCCCCTAAAAGGCCGCTGTCATTTGCGATCTAAGTTGATCTTCTTGCACAACCATGGTGGATTCACCTGATTTGTTGACAAATAGGTTGCGAATCTATTCCTTGGCAATTCTTCACTGAGACTTGAGAAACTTTCCAAAGATGTCTGTTTGTTATTCATTTTGTTGTTTGTAGGGTAAATTTGGGCGCTCAGGTGACCGAGATGTAATGATAAGAATATGGTCATTTTTCTAAATAAAAGACTTAAAAAAAAAATTAAAATAGTTCAGAATCAGATAATAAATAAAACAAAAATAATTAATGATTTCTTGTGCAGCCCGGTACTAATTGATCCACGGCCCGGTAGTTGAGGACCACTGCTGTATATGACATGGGCTCGTTGGTTAGAACACATCTGCAGTGGTTTGAATGTGTCAAATTGTAAAAGTAGACTTAATAAATAAATAAATGAACAATATCTTAATAATAATAAAAAAAAATTGTTATTATTATTATTATTAAGTAAGATTTTTATTTATTTATTAATAAATAGCCTACTGTAAATTAGGCCTACAACCATTAACCATTTATATGATTTATATATAAGATTAGAATATGTGTTAGCTAAGTGATTTTATATGGAATATTCTCAATAATATTTGTAAAGGAAACCATAACAATAACAACATAACATAACCAAAAATATATAGGGCCTACATGTGTCGTTTACATATAGTTGAAGTCAGAATTATTTACCCCCCCTTTGAATTTTTTATTTTTTTTTATATTTCCCAAATGAGGTTTAACAGACCAAAGAACTTTTCACAGTATGTCTGTTAATATGTTGTCTTCTGAAGAAAGTCTTATTTGTTTTATTTCGGCTAGAATAAAAGCAGTTTTTAATTTTTGGGACAAAATTATTAGCCCCTTTGAGCTATATATTTTTTGATAGTCTACAGAACAAACCATCATTATACAATAACTTGCCTAATTACCCTAACCTGTTGAGTTAACTCAATTAACCTAGTTAAGCCTTTAAATGTCACTTTAAGCTGTATAGAAGTGTCTTGAAAAATATAAGTCATCATGGCAAAGATAAAATAAGTCAGTTATTAGAAATAAGTTATTAAAACTATTATGTTTAGAAATGTGTTGAAGAAATCTTCTCTCCGTTAAACAGAAATTGGAGAAAAAAATTAACAGGGTGACTAATAATTCAGGGGGGCTAATAATTCTGACTTCAACTGTATTTTTCAATTAATATGGAAAACGAGTGCATGTTTTTACCAAGGCTAATATTGGATTTTTTTTAAATGCGAGTGCATGTAAAACAATAATTTGCACTAAACATTATGGAGTTTTTCTCTAAAGAAGCAGTCCACGTTTTACATTATAACTAACATGGTTCAAACTATGGATCTGTGACAGAGAAACTACGGGTTTTGGGAAACACTCCCCACTACATCGTTCTTTTCTCAGACGATACATCTTACTATGATAGTTCAGCCACGAGATATGTAGTTGTTTGAGAAACGCACCCCTGAGCGACTCTATGCGAAGAAGGTTTCACTGTGTGAGGCAAATGGTGGTCACACCACATAAGTATTGGTTTTCTGAACTCTCATCTGAGCTCCCCAATACATTAAAGATGTTCATTTTAGAGTGACCTTTTATTGTGGCCAGCCTAAGGCACACATGTGCAATAATCAACCTGTCTAATCTTTATATGCCTGTGACAACTGTTTGGTGGATTGATTATCTCTGCAAAGGAGAAGTGCTCACTAAAACTTTAGACAAATGTGTGAACTATTTGAATGAAATATGCATACAGTGGCAACCCCGGATTAATAAAGGGATTAAGCCGAAAAGAAAATGAATAAATAAATGAATGAATATGCATACATTAAAATAGCTCATAGAAAAATGGGAGTGTTTCTTTAGTTTGTGTATAATACATTTACCTTCAAAAGCATGATGTCATTCTTGAGAGGTGTATATTTATAATGCTTATGTCTGTGGTAGGACGTCACGTTGAGGTGGACAGAACCCTCTGTTTTATTTTTCAGATTATGTGCACCAACCACAACTGTCAGCTTTTCATCTCTGATGAAACACAATTTTAGTACTATGATAAAGTAGTTATTTCATTAAAAAAACACCTGCAACCAGTCAGTACATAAGTATAAATGAAGCAAAAGTCTTACTTTTTCAAACAATGTGCAGCAGTCAACACAAACTGTTCAGTAATGAGAAACCCACCACAGATATGCTGGCTGTTCCTCTGAATAGAAACCATATAAGGTCTGGAGTGAGGTTCAGCTTCGTTGCCATTCACTATACTCACATGAGCTAAGAAAAAGAGACAGGGAGATAGTGATAATGCTGTTATTCAGTGCATACTAAAGAAATGTTGTTTAGTCAATCGTCTTTTGTATAGTCAGTCTCACCTGTGAAGGTCAGGTGTGGTACCAGAGAAACCAGCAGGAGCAGAGAGATGATGATGATGGTCATGATGAAGACAATCTGTGAGCTCCTGCTTGTAAAACTCTTGAAATATATTTTCTAAGTGGGTGGAGACAATGAGATTTTTTTTCTTGTTCTTCTTGTGGTAAAGGTGTTACTTTTCTTCTCGATCCTTGCTGTTCCATTTTCATATTGTTTGATTTTGAACAAGGGTTGTCAATCTTTAAGATTCTGCAGACCTCCATATATGATTGTCTTTGTATGAAGTTTCCTAAATAGTAAAAGGTATCTGCATGTTTGTTGTAAAATAGACGTGAAAATTGATTTATAAATGGGAACATAAATATAAATGGGGGTGAATATTTTGGAAATTACTTGATTTGTTGATAAGTTTCAATATTATTTTAGTTGTTGTTGTTGTTTGTTTGTTTGCTCAGCTCTGCTTCGTATTGTGATCGCATCTCCACCTCGATTATGCAAATTTAACAGCTTATCATTCAGTTATTCCTCACATACGTTACATATATAAATTATAAGCTCCTATCTGACATCTGGCAAAATGGAGTGATTCTTTTATTGCTATTCTGTGGAAAAAAAAATATATATTTAGGTTAATTTGTTTGTTTAGTTGATCCACGTATCACTAAAAAATAGTTTTCAAAACCACTCAGATAGAATTTTATGAGACCAAGCAGCCTGGTTTAGAAAGATGTTGACCTCTGGGGGTGAGTTTTGGAAATTGCAGAGGTGGTAAACTTCCGAATGATGTTTATGTAAATAATATGTAATCACGAAACTGAGAACTATAGTGGACTATATGCACAGCTAGTGTTTTCTGCCAATGATGAACTTCCAGTGAAAGCTTTATATGACAATTTTCAACTTCATAAGGTTACAGCATCAATTGTAATGCAATTCAAATATAATCAGTTTAATAGACTTAAGCATTCATTTGGTTGGTCAAATGTAAATAGAGACAAAAGACCTCTTACACACTGGCGCAGTCATTAGCAGCAGGCTAGCTTAGAAACGCCATTGAGAATACTGGGGTAAAATTAATTTCCATATTTTAAAGACATGACTCAAAAAATATATAAATTAATGCAGCGCTTCCTGTTTGGTCTGATACCCACTTTCTATCGTATCTCAGCCAGGCAGTAAAGATCTTTTTTATAAGAAATCAGATCTTGCATTGGATTACAACTGACTGGAAGCCTTGTGGCTGGCTGACTGAAATTAAAAGTCATATACCGCATTGCACTACAGATATATAAGACACTTTGTAAGCGGGTCTAAGATTTGAGAAAAGTCTTTGTTGATCATAAACGTTACTGAGTTGAGTTTTTAATTCATAAGGGGCTGGCACTTTAAACACTTTCCGAATGCACAAGATTAGAATTTCGCACAACTTTCACTTATTCTTTCTCTAGATCTTGACAAACCATTCTAACAACCAAGGAGGTCAGTTGTTGTAGGTTTTCAGCATTTTCCAAAATGTCTTTGTGTTTAACAGAAGGAAGAAACATAAGAGTTTGAAGCAAGTAAAGGGTAAATGAATGATGACAGATTTTTTATATTACATATTGTTACTACACCAATATTTTTTGTGATTGTATTTCTTGCTAAATAATGCTTCAATTAATGATCTGCCAGATAAAACCTCATAAGCCCAAGCAATAAACGACTCAGTTTATTATTTATAGTGAACGAATCAGAAGGTTCAATCTGCATTTGCCCAGTTTTTTTTTTTTACCCAATATTGAAAACTAAAGAGAATTTTGATCATTTACATTTAGAGTACATGTAGGGTTTCTGTCATGTTTATGTATGAAAGAGAACTGTTAAGCACATATTGTTTGCTATATGAAACTTTAAGGCTCAATAGCTCAAAATCATACAGAAAGCAGCTAGAACCTTATAATTCCAAGGCGTTGACATATAGATACCTAAAAAATTATAAATCTGTAACTCACTGTATCAAAGGTACAAAAGAGTACCCTAAAGCAGGCCCGGAGCAAGCTGAACTGGCACTCTAGGCAAACGATGATCATGCCGCCCTCAAACCGAAGGCAGCTGTAAAGTACAAAAGTGTAACTTTTAAAATGGTACCGCCAGAGTGACGGCTTTTGTACCTTTATTTCTGAGATTGCATTTGCTAATCAAGAGGTAACTTTAACTACAACATGATCCACATGAGTTCAAGTGTGAAAAGATCTTAATTACTTATTAGTATATGGTTATAGTATGAATGTGGTATGAGTGAGAATATTAATTAAAAGTGCAACTTGACCAACTCAACGACTCATGAATTCCTCCACTCATTATTAGTTCGTAATAAAGTAACATTATTAGTTCATCATTATCCATGTACTGTTTCCCAAAAGTGTAAAAGCATTGCTACTTGTAATACGTTAGCTATTCCCCAACAATATACTGTGTAGCTGCCGTCAGAAGCAATTCTTATAAACATACACTTTACAGTTAAAAGGTCAATAAATAGTTAAAATGTTCAGAGTAATCATTAGAATAAATAAGTAATGTATATTTGTTGTTAATTCATGTTAATTCATTTAAAGTTATTTAATTAAAACTATAAAGGGGAGGGGGGAACCTTTTCTTGTTATGTTTAGCTTGGGAGTTATTTCATTGTTGCAATCAAGATATTCTTCCGATGCACTACAAGTAGAACAGCCACGAGGTGCTGTGCTAATAACACCGATTAAGGATTAAGAAGTACAAAGAAGTTTGTTAAAGAGAAACTGCTACCCCTCAAGTTTATTCCTCTTGAGTTAGAGAGGCCAATGAGGTATGTGTCGTATAGTGTTAACCGATGTGAACATGTATGTTTATGTGTCCGTATGTTAATGTATAATTAGCCAATTAAGTGTATTTCTTCACATGTTGAATGTGCACTTTATCTTTTGGTTGTATGTATGTTGTTCATTATGTGCAACATCACCTTTAAAGGGTTAATTTAAGTTTATGTATTTCTTTTCATAGTTCTGACGGCCATTATTGGGACATAAAGGAGTGCAAGGCTAGAATGTACAAGACATACTACAGACTCGTGTCCGAATAAATGTCTGTTAAAATCAAAACGACTTGAGCCTTTGTTTCATCTCGAGGGGAGTAACATACTGTATTATATTATATTATATTATATTATATTATATTATATTATATTATATTATATTATATTATATTATATTATATTATATTATATATTTTCAAATATAGATACACTGTGAAGTGTCAAATGATTTTAGGACCATTTCTTTATAGGGCACACAATATACATTGTAATGTTTTCATGCTAATGAACATAGACTTGTTATTAAAATTTGATTTGGCATTTGTATTATTGTGGAGGGAGTCATTTTGGTTACTTGATTCTTTTTCTGTATACAAGTATTTTGTAGAGCTGGAAAAAAGTGCAGACCACTTCGCATGTCGATGCTTGATAAAGGATTTCTTTATTGAACATTTAAGAGCTCAAAAACAAAAGTTTAATACTTTTTCTCAAAGCAAATTACGCCCTTTGTTTCCAATTATGGAGTCGATCCATGGAAGAAATTCTGAAATCTTCATATAAACTTCAGGTCGTTTACGACTATTGCAGACTTTTGCATCACCAAATGATGTGACACCAACTGCAGTGTCTCCACAAACCAAAGGACCTCCTGAATCCCCCTGTTAAGAAACAGATCGACACATAAATGAAGTAATGCTTCTCACTATGTTGTTTCAAATTAAGAATCAATTTTTACTTACACCGCAGCTTCCTCCATGGCCATAGACGCAGATCATCTGTGAAGCTAAATATATTTTCTTCCATTTATTTTCACATTCTGTGTTGTTCATGATCTTCACACCTACTTCCATGAGCTGTGTGCTCACTTTCCCTTTAAAGCTCAGTTTTCCCCAGCCAGCAACTGCACAAGCTGAATCTGGCTTGATGTCTCCTCGATTTGGCATGGGAATTATCTTGACATTCTTGTTTAGTTGGACTTTTTTCACTAGCTGTAATACAAAAATAAACCCGTCATTAAAATACAGATTGACTCTTATTGAAAGTGATTGTTCAACCAAAAAACTCATTTACTTGTTTTTTTCTTTTGTAGAACACAAAAGAAGATATTTTGAAAAATGCTGGGAATCTTTAACCATTGACTTCTATAGTATTCGCTTTTCCTACTTAGGAAGTTAATGGTTATTTTGAAGAAAGCTGAAGTTTCAAACTATCTTCGTTTGTTTCCAACAGAAGGAACCACTTGAGGGTGAGTAACTTTTCATTTTAGAGAAAACTATACCTTTAATTTGACAGGAAAAAAAAGATTAATTAATTGTTTGTCAAGAGTGGATTACCTTCAAAAGCAGAATATCATTACGCCAAGGTTTAACAGTGAAGTCTGGATGCAAATGGTAAGACTTGACTTTCATACGGACAGACTTTTCCGACCTATTTCTCAAGTTGTGTGCGCCAACCACAGCAGTTAATATCTCATTTCTAAAAAAAATTGATATATTTATAAGTGTTAAAAACAATACATCATTATCTATTTTAAATATGATTCTTTGAAATGATGATTTTTGACATTATGCACTGAAGTTCAGACTCATTTAAAGTCATACCGCATTCTGCAATGTGCAGCGGTCAAGACAAACTTTTCAGAAATGAGGAATCCACCACAGATATGTTGAAAGCCCTTCTGGAGAGAAACCATGTAAGGTCTGGAGTGAGGCTTTGCTTCTGTGCCGTTCACTATGCCCACATGAGCTGAGAGCGAAATAGTGTTATTAGTCAACTTAGTAACCACATACAAATTAAATATTGGGTACGTTTACATGGACATCAATACTCCGATTTTAATATGTTTAAGACAATACTCTGATTAAGAGTATACCATGTAAACAGTAATTTTTGATTACCGTACTTCAACTAAAGTCATAATCAAACTAAACAGAAATCGAATTAAGATGTGGAGTATTCCTGTTTGAGTCCTAATACAGACATGCAAACACCGCAATCAAACTATTACCATTTTGTAGGACTTTTCGCTATATTTTACGACAGGATAGTCTATAAACACATGGCTGTTTGACACTATTCTCTGCACCTACTGAGTCAGTAAAGGACCACAGACACCCGCATTGTGAAATGCGAAAGTTCTTTTCTTTCTATTCAGCATGCGGTATCAAATTCCATTAAAACAACACTCTTCCACCAATGCTAACTTCATACTCGCATCCAACACTGCAGTTTGTCACGGGGGCATAAATGATATGTTACTGAATGAAAGTGAAACTGCCAAACTGTATTTGAGGTCAAAAATTAAAAATGAAACATCCGAAGTGACATGAAACTCAGACACCTTTGATAGTCTGGTGACTGGCTAATGTTTTGCATCACTTTTCATTACATTTTGCGACAGGATAACACACAGCAGTTGTCTGGCGTTAATGACAAACAATTGAGAATGGCTTCAAGCAAAAGAGCATATCTTTGGTGTGAGCGGGAATCGGTGATTACTCTCATCTGAGTTTGTTGTGGGGACATGAACGAAAGTTAGGTAAATGAATGGCGGATGTTGCCTGAGAATTTGAATCTGCCGTCGTCTGTTTGCACGCTTAGTGTGAGAAAATTACGAAATAAAATGCGCAAAATCACATATGGTACCATGAGGAACACAAACTGTTTAAAACGCCAGAGGAAACTAGTTTTGAATATTGACATAATGAGGTTAATCGAACTATGTACTATAACATAAAATAAAATGGGAACATAAAAGGAAGTCATGTAAACAACTTAATCATATTATTGTCTTATTCAGATTAAAGCTAGTAATTACTGATGTATATGTAAACGTAATCAATGATTAAAATCTCACCAGTGAAGGTCGGGTGTGGCACCAGAGAAACCAGCAGGAGCAGAGAGATGGTGATGGTCATGATGAAGACTATCAGTGAGCTCTCAATGACAAAACTGTATAAATATCAAAATGGGTGGAGACGTTAAGCTTCCTTTACGTCCTTTTTTTTCTCAGCTTTTTTGGTGTCAGAAACACTGATAGTATGAAAATATTCCATGCGTCATTTATAAAACAGCTCAAATCACACAGTACAAAACACGTATGCATGAGAATTAGACTATTGTATTCCATAGTGTCCGAATCAGGGGTGAGGCTAGAAATAGTCAAGTGGTTGGGCCTTCAATAAAGAGTTGGTAAAATGTAGTTTATGAAAAATAAAGCAAGTAACAAATCAACCAATCAATGGAATTTAAAAAAAAATATATATAAAATATATAAAGTTACAGTATATATATATATATATATATATATATATATATATATATATATATATATATATATATATATATATATATACATATATATATATATATATATATATATATATATATATATATATATATATATATATATATATATATATGTATATGTATATGTATATATATGTATGTATGTATATATGTATGTATGTCAGCTGATGCTGGGAACTGTGTGGTTTTGGTGCTTATTGACTTAAGTGCAGCATTTGGGACAGAGGATCACAGTCTACTTCTTGAGTCAGTTTGTGTGCATTAAGTGGTTCTCTATCTACTTGCATGAAAGAACTTTGGTAAAACTTTATTTTGATAGTCCAATTGAGTACTAGTAGACTGTTTGCATAATATCTGTTGATACTGCTGCTAAACAGACATTTAACTGACTATAAGAAACTTTGCAAGTACATATCAACTTACACTAACCCTAACTCTAACTCCAATCCTAACCCCAACCTAACAGTCTACTTATAATCTAATTACATGCAATGTAACTGAAATTCAACAAACGGACCATCGCAATAAAATGTGACCAGAACTTTTGCTGTGGAACTAAGGAACGCTATTTCATTTTCTCAGCCTGTGTTATTGGGAGTTCCTTAGGTTTAATGTCTTGGCCCGGTTTTGTTTTCCTTATATATGCTCCATCTGGAATTATATTGTCAAAAACAAAATGTAGCATATCACCCCACCAAAACTGCAGGGCCCATGCTGGCTTTTTGTGGGCTCAGTGAGCTAAGATTAGCCCACACCTAATCTAAAACATTCAGTGTGGGCTCAGTACTGGTTCTATGTAGTAGCCCACATTAGTGAACAGCCAACACAATCTCACGGCAATTCGTAACTTTTTGATTTAGTGGCTAATTTGTATGAATTCGTACAATCTAATTCGTACGATTAAGTACGATTTGCTCATCCCCCAATGACGGTTGGGTTTAGGTGCCATGCCTCCTTTTTAAAATCGTACAATTTCCTAAGACTGAACTCGTACGAATTCGTACGAATTAGCCACTAAACTGACAAAACGTAAAATACTTCAGTTTTCTCGTGAGATCAGGCTGGAACAGCCCATATTAATGCCATGAAGTCCACACTGGTTTTGCATGTCAATCTATTTTATTCCTCTTAATGTTTTAGTATGTGGATGTCTTTAAGAACAGTATAAAGACCTGTCATCTGACAGGAAGCAGGAAACAACATACAGTGTGTAGCATGGCCAACACAAGATGTCTTCAAACAGCTTCCAAACTTCTCTGGATTTTGGACTGCATTCAAGTTTGTGTACTATCACTGTTTTGGGTTGTATATACAGTGGAGGACTATGGGGGAACTTTTACAGCGTACCTTTTTATTGTACTCTTTTTAGTGCATGGTGCATTAACTGTGTGCTTACAACAGAGTTCTTTGTTTTGTGACAATGTTTGTGAATAACCCTTCTTAATACAGTTATTTTTTATGTCATTCTTTTAACACTTACAACTGATTGGGCTATTATTTGGAGTGCACTGAACATGCTGTAAGTTAATAAATGACATTTTTAAAAGATACAGCTTTTCTTCTGTAAATTGTATATACTTTGTCTCCGTGCCCATTATGGTAGCGAACCTATGTGCCTTTTTCCTTTAATTTCCCATTTTAGGGTGTGGCATGGTCTGCAGGTCACATCTGTTTAGGCAGGAGTGTCCAAACTCGGTCCGGTGTCCTGAGTTTAGCTCCAACTTGCTTCAACACACCTGCCAGGAAGTTTCAAGTATATCTAGTGAGAGCTTGATTAGCTAGTGCAGGTGTGTTTGATTAGGGTTGTAGCTAAAGACTGTTTCTCAATTCCAAGAATGCAGAGAACATAACTGCGTCCTCGTGGAGACCGGTCTTGCCTGGGTACCTCGGAAGAATGAACTGGCAAGGCCGCGAAAACACAGAACGCTGTGAGAAATGAGATGTTGCGTTCCTCATGGTGATCACATGACCTTCCCATATTTTTAACGAAAAATTATTTAAAAATTACAGCATTTATACAACGATATATAGTTTTCCCCCATTTAAATATATATAACTTGCACAAGAACCTTAAAAATATACTTTGCACAATACAAGTAAAACAGATTTTAATATGAACCTCAGCAAATAAACACCCTTAATATGTTTATGTCTTTATTAAGATTTTCATATTTATGTTTACTTTCACCGTCTCATTCAGGGAAACTCCAGAGTTGAATAACTTATATCTCTGAACTTTAATAATAAACAGGTATAGAATGCTGCCCTTCCCACCTCCTTTATTCAGATGCAATGACTTCTGGGACTTCAAGAGTTCACACTTAGCTGATGATTTAATATAAGCTTGGCATGCTGTCCCGGGAGATAGTCCTGAGCTCAAGGTATCCTCGAGCCCAGGGCTCCCTCCCGATCATAGAGCGAGAGGGGAGCTTGAGCTTAGGTAGATCTTAAACTCCCCGGCTGCGGTAGCTAAGGAAACACTTGAGGAGGAAGGGAATTAGACTAGTGCCTGAATTGCTTAATCTGTTATGAATTGTGTATATCTTTGGATAGTGGGAGGAAACCAGAGGACTCGGGGGAAACCCACGTGGACACGGGGGAAACCCACGTGGACACGGGGTGAATATTCAAATTCCGCACAGAAACACCTGCCAGCCTGGCGAGGACCAGGGCTGGCAGTGTTCTTGCTGTGGGGCAACAGTGCTAATCACTGGGCCGCCGTGCTGCCCGATCTATGGAAAGGAGGAAAAGGGGGAGGAAAGGGGCGTTTTCTTCCATATATACGAAGATAACTGAGGACTGAAACTGTGGTTATTTTTAGTAAATGGGAAATCATACGATTGGGAGATTATGATTAGTTAATGCGAGACCAGCCGTGGTAAATCATAAGCACGTGATCCTCTCGAAATTTGTCTATAAATAAACTTCACTTCTCGAGCGAGTTTTTCACTCAAGTCTGCATCCATGCATCCTTGATATCAAGAACGCATCCGGGAACGTTCACGTGTCCTCCGTTCTTGCAGTCTTGAGTTTTGGAACAGAACTTTGACGGTTAATGATGATGTTACATGAGAACACAAGGATGCAAAAACGCTAAAGAATGCATATTGAGAAACCGGCCCTCCAGGACCGAGTTTGGACACCCGTGGTTTATTGAAAAGGGTGTGTTCTTAGCACTGGGTGTGTAAAGCATTTTGGTAAACATGTGTTAAATATGCTATAGAAATTTGTTGTTGTGTTGCAAAAGCAGACAAGTTTCACATCTTCACAACAGATGTGTTCAAACCATTTGAAAAACATGTGAACCTGTTAGGACTACAGTTAAGCTGCTGAACAATAAAAAAAATGCTCAAGATTCCAATAAGTACTCGCTTATAAATGTTCCTAAATACAGCTTGGCGTGCTGCATCTGAATACTAAATTCTCCCTTACAAGTTACAGTATTATGTGAACAGTATGTGTACTGAGTTGTACAGTATGTCTAAATTAATAGTATTCTAAACAGTTGAAGAAAAAGTGACCTACTATTTCTGCCTTTAGTGTACATCAAATGAACGTTTTACTGTCCCATAAGCACTCTAAGTTGGTTAGGTAATATGATGGTGTCAACTTAGCAGATGGAGAACATCCGAATTTCATTTATAGCATCCATTTTCATGCCTTATAGAACATACTTTTTAAAAATGTCTGTGAGGTATAAATTCACAAATTGTACTTACTTAGATGCATGATTTCTGGTGACTCTAATGGTCAACTGACAGTGTAAAGCCACGCCCTTAATTATGGAAACATAATATAACCTAATATAAAGAAAATGGATGAGTTATAAAAAAATCACCCCCTCACAGTTGTCACGAAGGGTAATATTAGCTATATGAACCAAAATCTTTCTTTGTACCAGGCTGTAAACACCTTTTTTTCAGCTGTAAAGTTGGCCATTTTAACAGTGTGCTCAATAGTCATTTTAATAATTAGGCACTGAAATCAGAATGTGAAAATCTTAAATAAATAATAATAAATGTTAACAAAAAGGTAAAAGTAACAGAGGCTGCGATATCTGCTACCAGATTTATTTTCAGTTGTCAGGCACCCACATAAAAATATACTAAGTAATTTATAGTAAAGAGTAGACTATGTTTTTTAACCATTCTGACACTGACACATCCAGTAGAGATAGAGAGATACAATCAACTAAAATGTTGCTGATATTGTTTTTTCATGTATTTGTTTTTTTTATGTACTGTATATGCGACAAGGGCGTAGCAACCCAGGTGGGGGGTACACTTCAACATAGGCCAACGCTAAATGCCACCTCTCTCTTGCACAATTCCCATTAAACTTGTGGTCCAACATCATATCTTGCCAGCACTGATGACGTTGTGCTTGGATGCCCTCTTTTTTTTTTGGCACTTTCTACTCTTCCATGCAATACAATGCAGTATAGGCAATCCTGTTTCTAGCCATTTGAAGTATGTGACAATAGGCCTGCCACAATAATCAATATATCGACTTATTGCTCAACACATGGACATAACCACAATAATTTTTGGTAATGCAATGTATATATCGCCCATACATAAAAAACAATTCTTGCAACATTTTAGCTGATCTCTATCGTAGGTGTCTGTGTCAGTATGCCTAAAAAACATTATAGTATTTACTATAAATTACTATAGGATGTTTTCGTGAGGGTGCCTGACAACTGAAAAGAGATATCGCAGCTTCTGTTACTTTTTACCTTGCACTTTTTGTATTTGTATTATTATTTATTTACTTAGGATATGCGTTTTCACATTCTGATTCCAACGCTTAATTATTATATTGTTATTTTTTTATTATATTGTTATTTTATAATTTGCTGGTTCGAGCCTCAGCTGGGTCAGTTGGCGTTTCTGTGTGGAGTTTGGATGTTCCCCCTGCCTTCGTGTGGGTTTCCTCCGGGTGCTCCGGTTTCCTCCACAGTCCAAAGACATGCGGTACAGGTGAATTGGGAAGGCTAAATTGTCCGTAGTGTATGAGTGTGAGCGAGTGTGTATGGATGTTTCCCAGAGATCGGTTGCGGCTGGAAGGGCATCCGCTGCGTAAAACGTGCTGGATAAGTTGGCGGTTCATTCCGCTGTGGCGACCCCAGATTAATAAAGGGACTAAGCCGAAAAGAAAATGAATGAATGACTATAATTAAATGAAATATTATTAAGAATAAAATAGTTATGTGTTCTTTGTAAGAGTGTTTTTGCATCGTGATGATATTATATTGTCATTCTGACATGTGTAATTAATGTCATAAAGGGTCTTAAGATGACAATAATATCGTTTATCGCAATATATTTTGGTGCAATATATATCACACAACAAACAATAGATATCATGACAGGCCTAGTGACCAAGCTACTAGTGTTGTCTTCCTTTAACTTCTTGAATGATTGTTTGTCACTGTCTGATTAAGAGCTTTACTACTATCATCTTGTTCATGATGTGAACTACAAGTATTTTTAGGAGGATACGTCAATTCATTAATAACTGGGCACTTGTGCACATCTTCAAGTAGATCTCTTTTTATCTGTTTATTTTATTTATTTTTTATTACTTAAACCTTCCTGTCGTGTTCGGGTCAAATCTGACCGATTTACAAGTTAAAACACTCATAAATATTGTGTTTTACATCTGATTGCCTCAAGGCTTTATGATATCCTCCACACTATGCACTTGAATATATAAAAGTGATGATCACCTCGTTTATTGAATTTTGCGTGTTTTAATGAACCTTGTTACACTTGTTGTGTTCCCGGTCAAAAGTGACTGCCTTAGGAAATGACTGGGTATCAAGACTATATTCATCCATCAGACAGAAAACATCCCCATACACACCACTCCAACTCACTCACTCACTTATTCACTCACTTATTCACTCACTCACTCACTCACTCACTCACTCACTCACTCACTCATATTGCCTGTACACATCTCTTTTCCACGCTTATGTGCCAATCCTCCAGCCTGATCTCACAAGGAAACAACTAGTTTTACATATTGTCAGTTAAGTGGCTAATTCGTATGATTTTCATCCTTACCGCTATCATCTCGCTCAAAAATGACCAAAGTATAACTAGTGCTGGCTCCATGCTCACCATCTATACCCTCAGTCACTATTCCCTACATTAGTATACTAATATAGTCAAATTGATGGACTGAATGAAAATTCCAGCACTCAATACACAGGAAATTATACCCTTTTGTTTGTGCTTTGCTGGTTGATCAATCATTCAGATGGATTAAAATGTAATTTTTTTTGGTCAGACCCTGTGATGCGAGCTGTCTATTAGTAACAAAACAAAGTATTTTGATATCTGTCATCTATTGTTCATTTTGCAATACATATTTCACTGAATGCCTATTTTTATTTTCACTGCAGTTATTTTATGTCTAATGCTATAAATTCATGTTAAACACCACTTAAAGACATTGTTCACAGCTAAAGAATGTTGAATAAAAATTTGGTGGTGAAAAATGTTTTTTTGAGCTAATTTTGACGGGTCAATTTTCACCGGGAACACTGAAATAAGGGGCGGGATGTGAACACGACATGAGGGTTAAAAAATCTAGTTAAAATAGTGTTTCTGTGTTAACATTTTTGCTATCTTTTGGTAACGATATGGATTTAACAGTTTTACCAAATACCATACTGTAGAAGGTAGATTCAATCTTGCTAATCTAAATTTAGAATGATTTCAAATGCTATATCTTGATGGTTATCACTGTATTACCATGCTTGTTGTGAGCAGGCCTATGTTTTGTTTATTTCAGTCCATTTAAGTGTTAGCTGTATGAAATTGAAGGTGTTATCAAGATGTCAGTACAGTATTTTGCTTTCTGGACACGATAGGTAACAAAGTAGGTAGCAAACGTTAAAAAATGCAGCTATAACATGTTTACTATGGTGAAAAGTAGCAACACTTTTTGTGTTGTTTTGAGAAGGCTTAAAAACTGGGACATTTCTAGGGATATCTCCAGTTATGGTGAAATGTGCATATCAAAGTGTTCCACTATTTCATAATTTTTTCCAGTAGTTTTAAAGACCCCATTTTCTTGTAGACCGTGCTCAGATAATACTAATTTATGGAGCTGTTAATATTACGGTAAAGTAATGTAAACTGGCGTGGACTGACTTTAAACATGCACCTCAATGTAAATTGTTATTATAAATGGTTGTGACAAAGAAGACAATTCAACTGATTGATGCTTGACATATGATACTTTTATTGAAGAATTTCCGGAAGAATTCAGGAAAAACATTTCATGCGTTTTTATTTTCACGAAGTCGCTAGACATTTCCAATTATGCTGCGGATCCATGGAACATATGCTGAAATCTTAGTATACACATTAGGTAGCAAACGTGAATTACAGAGATAACGGTCTCTGAAAACTGCGACTCCAACAGCAGTGTTTCCACAAACCAAAGGACCTCCTCCGTCACCCTGTAAAGCAACACAGATCAACACGTCACTAATGAAACATGTTCAAACATTTTGATACATTTTTATTAACTTTTTTATACGTACATTGCAGGATCCACCATGACCATA
This sequence comes from Danio aesculapii, assembly GCF_903798145.1. Taxonomy (NCBI): domain Eukaryota; kingdom Metazoa; phylum Chordata; class Actinopteri; order Cypriniformes; family Danionidae; genus Danio; species Danio aesculapii. The sequence continues at coordinate 19,951,698 of NC_079456.1, read as the reverse complement.
AGCACAGATCATCATTGAGGGCACATAATGATATCCCCATCTGAGTTTACACTCTGCATCATTCACTATAGCTGTCTTTGCCTCCAATAGACGGTCACTCACTGGACCATCAGTCCACAGTCTTCCCCAACCAGCAACACTACAGAGAGTATCTGCTTTAAAACGTTCTCCATACTTTGGTAATGATATTGGTCTTATCTTGTTGTTCAGTGGGACTTTTCTCTCTAGCTGTAATTTAAAAATACATTTATTAACAATAAACAAATTGAGATTAAACTGATTATACTGCTGTTTTAGCCCCAAGGGCCAAGTTAAAACATGAATTTTAAAATTTGTGCCACCGGTTCCTCATCAGATATTATTTTGAACAAAGGTTATACAGGAAGGTACCTTTAAAAGCATGATGTCATTCTCAAAAGTTTTAGAATTAAAGTCTGGATGCGTAATGTGGCACTTCACTCTAAACTGCTTGGAATGTTGACATTTTCTCAAATCATGGGCACCAACCACAACCGTCAAAGTCTTTCGATTGCTGTTGAAAGAGTGTATTGAAAATGTGTAATAAGTCATTCAAAAGTCTTTGGTCAAAAATGCTTTTGTCAATAAACATTGCTGTTCACAAGAAACAAATCTTACTGGTGCCAGCACTGTGCAGCAGTCAAGACAAACCGGTCCGAAATGAGGAATCCAGCACAGATATTTTGACCGAACAGTTGAACAGAAACCATATAAGGTCTGGAGTGAGGTTTTGCCTCCTGGCCGTCTACTATACTCACATGAGCTGAAAGAAATGGTGTTGTTAGTCAAATTACACAGCACGTCAATTTTAAAATACTCTCATTTATAAATCTGTAAATTGTGTTGTATAGTCAGTCTCACCAGTGAAGGTCAGGTTTGGCACCAGAGAAACCAGCAGGAGCAGAGAGATGATGGTGATGGTCATGATGAAGACTATCAGTGAGCTTGCAATGCCAGAATACTGTGTAAATATACACTAAAGGTGGGAGGAGACACTGGAGAGACTCCTGTTTGACTTTTCTTTCACAGCTTGTTGTGTGAGTAACACTGATAGTATAAAGATGTTGTTTGTGTTATTCCTTGTACCATCTATTAAAAAGGTTATGTACAAAACATACTGTATGATATGCTTATTTTCTCTTTCCACACAGTCAGCGGATAGGCTGGAAATGTTCAAGTGGTTGGGCCTTCATAAAACGGAGTGGGCAAAATAGTGTATAAAAAATAAATGTGATTTACACCACAACCTGTTTTTATTTATTATAATTATAAATATTAAGTGTAAGAATGGGCTCTGAAGAGTACGAAAACGGGTCAATGAATGCTAAATGAATTGGCAGAGCTCGACTCAGCAGGTGCCAGTGACTAATCATTAATAGAGTATATCAGCTGGAGCTTGTGAAGCAATGAGCACACTAGAGACTAAAGTGTACCTCTGCTTAGCTGATTTCGTCAAGAAGGCAGTATTCCTACCAGTGTGTGCAACGACGTGTACATCGGCAGTCGAACTGGGCTCCTTTCTCGTCCCCTGAATGTCTCGCTGGTAGCTGAAAGAACAGTTTTCACTAAAAGCGCAGATCCTAAGAGAGCAACATGTTCAAGAAATGTGATTTTTTCAAGACGCTGTTCCGACTGTGCGTTTCTCGATGCGATGGTTCTTGTCTCCGGATGATGGGCATGGGTACTGCATCACAGGTCGGGGGGTCCAGCATGTCGATGCGGTACCTGTGGACAACTCATGCTCTCACTCTGGCTGCCCATGCCCTGGGGAGGACAATGGCCACACAGTAGTCCGGAAATGCCACCCATGGCTTACCCTGGCAGATATGCGCCATGCTGACAAAGTGTGCTATCTTGGCACGCCCATATCCCAGACAGACCTACTCGGAAACAATGTTAGGGACTTTGCCCAGGAGTCCTCGGTGGTGAGAGATCAGCCATGGGTGATAGAGCAGGTCATCTCTTGGTGGCTCGAGAGGACTCTTCCCGCGGCTCCAAGATGCTCTGCCGTCAAAGTCCGTTCCACTGGCTAGAATATGCACGCTTGGTCTACCCACATGCTGCGGTTTGGTGTCAGCTATGCGCAGTCCCCGTTGGTGATCCCATATGCTTATTTCAGCCACGGAGTGTTTCCCTTTTTCAGGCGGACCCATGTCTTCCCTACCCGCTAACCAGCTTATCATATCATATTATCCATATGCTGTTATTGCCATCAAGTCTCCCATTTTTAGGTAGCAGGTGGCCTCTGCAGTGTTCTCTCCTTTCGGGCACTAGCACGCTTTTCAAAAGTACTGTCGTGATTCTTAATCCCTAGATTACATTAGCTAGGTAAAAGCATGTTTATGACCCCTGATCTAAATTGTTCGAAATTATTTCCATGTAAAGGTAATTTAATGGCCTTGGAGACATTGGAAGGTTGCGCCCTTGGTGATGTTTGTGCGCTCACGCTATGCTTGGCAAACTTCACATCGTGGGATGACGGGCTTGGCTGCTGTTGCGTTTTCCATACACTCTGCCATAGTGTCTTTCTCTAGACACACGTCGGACTTCCCATGAAGGGGTACACCTCGGTTACGAATGCAATAGGAATAGAAACGGAGATGTGTGTCTCCGATGCCAAATCAGCTGAGTCTCCAGCTATAAGCTGAGTGATCGACTCTTCAGCAGGCAAAAAATGTAATGCTCGCTTCACAAGCGCCAGCTGATATACTCACTTAATGATTAATCGCTGGCACCTGTGGAGCCGAGCTCTGCCAGTTCATTTGGCATTCATTGGCCTGTTTTGTCAAGCTCCCGTCACACTAGAGTTTGAGCTTGCGAAATTCTGTCGTTCAGCACTGTGAAAAGGAGCAGGATTAAACAAGGTGATGAGGACATTTAAAAAAAAGCAAACTTCCCCACATTATAATTCAGTTTTTAAATACTTCTATATTTCCCCTTTTGTTTAATTCGTTCTCCTTTTTTGTCTCTATCAAATTTATTTATTCATTTTATTATTTTTTTTTATTTTATTTTATTTTTCTCTGCTTTTTCCACACCCAAGTTCTGTATGATATCTTCAAAGGTAAAGCTTGTGTTAGAGATAGAGGTGTGTGTATGATGTGGGGCCTGGTTTCAGTTCTTCCCCTGGCCAGTCCAACAACAGATTAAATGATAACAATTATTTGAAAAAAAATAAAATAAAATAAAGGATACAAAAAAGAAAACCTCCTATTGTGTATACTACATTCACAGGGTAAGTGTGACGTGGGCATGGCAGCCTGGGCATTGCACTGGAATGATCCATGCTGTACATCATACTTTTTTAATGTATCACAAAGCAACTGACGAACACTACACTTCAATGCTGATCTTATATCTTCCACCACCTTAAATTATTGTTAAAGCTGTTGTTGTTTTATTATTGTTATTATTATTATTATTATTATTATTATTATCATTATCATTTATATTATAAGATGTTGTCAATGTAGGTGTTGTAGTAGCAGTCATTTCTGTAGTAGTAATAGATGTTGTAGTAGTAGCAGTGGTAGTAGAGGTGTAGTAGTATCAGTAGTAGTCGTGGTTGTGGCTGTAGTTGCAGTAGTTGTAGTTGTAACATTAGAAACTCTGTAGTAGTAGTAGTTGGTGTAGTACTTGTGATTTTATTTTTATCATTATTATTATTATTGTTAACGATTATTACTGTTGTCCTTTCTTTTTCCTGTCATTATTACTGTCATTATATCACTAGTATTGTTGTCAATCCTTACCACTGACTGGTTTCTTTCTATCTGTTTTTTTTATATATCTATGTTACTTGCTTCATTTATTGACTGTTATTGTTCCTTTTGTATGTACTCTGACCTGTTTACCAAGTTACCTTTATATGCACACACACATACACACACAAACACATTTTGTATTTTGCAAACACATAACAGTATTTGACTGTATTATTGTTGTTTTTTTTATTTTTGTTGTTGTTTCATTTTCTTTGTATGATCTCAAATTGTGTACCTTTTGTATATTCTAATAAAAAAGAAAAGAAAAAAGAGAGGGAAAAAACGTAAACGTATTGATAAAACTCAACTGTGAAAAAAAAAAAGCAAGCGATCCATATTTTAAATTTCTTTACAGAGAGGTCATGTTTTGATCCTCGATTGGTCTCACGCAATCAAATGATGCAATTTTGCAGGTCAGAGCTCACCAAGCTTAGACTTTACAATGCAGCGAACTGCGAAATTTGTCGCACGAGGTTGCATTTCTGGTTTGACACATTTGAGTGCGAGAATAAAAGTCTATGGGGAGAAAAGTCCAGTGTGACCGCAGCTTTACTCTTCAGAGTGATTGGTCATCTATCGAACTTCCATAGTGTTTATCTCTAGACACACGTCTCTGTTCCCTATTCAGGTAACGAGGGTTGCGGTCGTAATCGAGATGATCACTCATCAGTAGCTACAGTATATGTCCATCAACAGACGCAAATTCAAAAATTGCTTAAAAGATTTGCAAATTATACACAGTTTCCAGCCAATGAGTCAAAGAGAAAAACATCGACACTTCCTAATGAGCTGACATAAAATATTAAAATGTAAAACAGAATTTGCTACAGTACAAGAAGCTGCGAGAGTATTTTCCTTGGTTTATAAATTACTTGTGCCTCAGAAGACAATTGTGACATGCAATGAATGCGAGGTGGTGTTTGAAGGCATCAGATGCAGAACGCAGATGCTCGACAGTTCTGGCATTTTAGAATGACCAAAACAACATTTCAGATGTTTTACAATGTAGTCAGCTTGCTGGTTTTTTCCATTAATGCTGTCCATCACACAAATATTTATCATCCCATGATCTCTAACAAATTCACATGACTTTTTAATGCACATACTGGAATTGATTTGGTAAAATTGTATCCATCGTAAAAATAGATAAAAAAAAAAAAATAAAAAATCTTACTCAGGTTCCATCAAGCATTCCATTAAGCATTATTTCATGTGATAATCCAAAATGTGCATATAAATAGGTGAATGCAAACTTAGCTATTTATCTATCCATTCATATCATCCATCACCTGCTCCATCTAAAGCTTAGATCACCTAAAGTCCATGCAGAATGTCGATGCTCTTCAGAGGTCAGGACCTTTCCACTTTTTAAGTTTTTTTTTTCTTCTTTTTTGCAGTGTGGTTGGTAAAAGGGTCTCAGTTTTACAATAGTCATTTGTATTAAAAGAAGGCTGTTCTGTTGTGATGAGTTGTGTCCCTGATAAGGTCTTTACCAGATGCTATTTTTGTAATCAAGAATGATTTTGAAAACGTTGTGTAGAAGTTGAACTTTTTCAAAATGCATTGTTGTAGTGTGCATTTACTAAATGCATTGTTGTAGCCTTATTGTCTTCAATTTATATTTTCATGTGCTGAATTGGGTATTTAGGGAGATGTAAAAGTGTCTTTATGATTCTGTAGCCAGAACATCCCTTTTAAATTGAGTAAAGCACTGTTTAGTGTGTAAGGGATGACCTTACACATAAATGGGAAACTTTTTATAAATTTTGCCTGTTTGTTTAGATGATACTGGCATTTTGGGTCCTGAAAACATTACTATTAGAAATTAGAGCTTCATCTACATTAAATGTTTGTTTTTAAAAAAATCAGTCAAAGCCTACCTCGTTTCTTTGGCTTACTTATATACAGTTGAAGTCAGAATTAATAAACCCCTCGAATTAGCAGAATCAATCAGTTTTATTGCCAAGTGTGCTTCACACACACAAGGTATTTATTTTGGCTACAGAAGCTTCCAGTGTACATAAAGTGACAAGTGACAACACAAAATAAATATGAAAAAAAATAATAAAATAAAATAAAAATGATGAACATTAAACAGATGCGGTTAGTCAAGAAACCTGGATGTTGAGTTGTATGTACAGATTGTTATAAATATACAGGTTATAAGGTGCTGTGTACAAGTGCGAATGTAGAAAGTATTGCATTGTATATTGATATAAGGTGCTGTGTACAAGTGCGTATGATAAAGTATTGCAAATATTTATTGCACAGTAGGGGAATATTTAACTGTTCATAAGGTAGACAGCCTGAGGAAAGAAACTTTTCCTGTGTCTGGCTGTTTTTGTGCTTGGTGCTCTGAAGCGCCGACCAGACGGTGACAGTTCGAACAGGTAGTGTGCTGGGTGTGAGGCGTCCAGAGTGATTTTGTGAGCCCTTTTACTCACTCTGGAAGAGTACAGTTCTTGAAGTGTAGGAAGGGTTATTAGCCCCCCTTTGATTTTTTTCCCCAATTTCTGTTTAACGGAGACATTTATTTCAACCCATTTCTAAACATAATAGTTTTAATAACTCATTTCTAATAACTGATTTATTTTATCTTTGTCATGATGACAGTTAATAATATTTTACTAGATATTTTTCAAGATACTTCACAGCTTAAAGTGAAATTTAAAGGCTTAACTAGGTTAATTAGGTTAACTAGTATAACGATGGTTTGTTCTGTAGACTATTGAAAAAAAATTGCTTAAAGGGGCTAATAAATTTGACCTTTAAAATGTTTTTTTTTAATTTAATTTTTTTATTAAAACCAAAGTAAGACTTTCTTTAGAAGAAAAAATATTATCAGACATACTGTGAACATTTCCTTGCTCTGTTAAACGTTTCATAATTCTGTGTATTTTTTATTTATTTTTTATTTTTATTTTTTGGAACTCACAACTGTAACTCACTTATTTTTATATTTATTTTTTATTGTATTATATACTGTCCTGTTTCTCCAATTGTTTGGTGTTTTTGTCAGTGAAGTACTTAGACATTTATCGTGTCTTAAGGTGCTATACAAATAAAACTGACCTTGACAAGATTGTGTCATGTCGTGAGTTTTAAAAAATAATAATAATTCAGTTTGTTAATATTACCAAACAAAATTAGTTAACATGAACTTAAAACACTTCTAAAGCATTAATATTAGCAAAATGTTCATTTTAACATGAATAATGCAGCTGATCTCCTAGTCAGCCATCTGTCAGTTATCATATTAAATGGAGAGTAATATTTTTTCTCAGCTTGTGGTGTCAGTAACACTGATAGTATGAAGATATTATTAGTGTTTTTCCTTGCACCATCTATTAAACAGATTATGTACAAAACACAAGACATGCATATTTCCGCTTTCCTCGCAATCAGCAGTGAAGCTGCAAATGTTCAAGTGTTGGGCCTTCATAAAATAGCTTTACAAAGCGACCTCTTTTTTCTGTCAATTATAATTAGAGAATACACATTGTATACAGTACATAAGTATTTAGGTTTTTTACACATACAGTTGAAGTCAGAATTATTAACCCCCCTTAAATATTAGCCCACGAACCCCCCCCCCCCCCCCCCCCCTGTTTATATTTTCACCAATTTCTGTTTAACAGAGAGATTTTTTCAACACATTTCTCAACATAATAGTTTTAATAACTCATTTCTAATAACTGATTTATTTTATCTTTGTCATGATGACTGAATAATATTTTGCTAGATATTGTTCAAGACACTTCTGTACAGCTTAAAGTGACATTTAAAGGCTTAACTAGGTTAATTAGGTTAACTAGGCAGGTTAGGGTAATTAAGCAAGTTATTGTATGAAGATGGTTTGTTCTGTAGACTATCAAAAAAAAATACATAGCTTAAAGGGGCTAATAATTTTGACCTTAAAGTGTTTTTTTTTTAAATTAAAAACTGCTTTTATTCTAGCCGAAATAAAACAATTAAGACTTTCTCCAGAAGAAAAAATATTATCAGACATACTGTGAAAATTTCCTTGCTCTGTTAAACATCATTTGGGGAATATTTAAAAAAGCAAAAAGCTTTCAAGAGGGGTTTAATAATTCTGATTTCAACATAAATTTCTTTATTTTATTTCTAGAACTCACAACTGTAACCAAGCTTGTGGTGTCAGTAACACTGATAGTATGAAGATATTATTTGTGTTTTTCCTTTAAAACTGGAAAATTAAACAGATTATGTACAAAACACATGATATGCATATTTCCTCTTTCCAGTCAGCTGTGAAGCTGCAAATGTTCAAGTGTTGGGCCTTCATAAAATGGATTTACAAAGCGACCTCTTTTTTATGTTAATTATAATTAGACAATACACACTGTATAAATTAGTGTTTAGTTTTTTTTTTACACACACACACACACACACACACACACACACACACACACACACACACACACACACACACCAAACCAGGCTCATTGGAATTATGTGCTTAGGGATACATTTTTGAGAACGGAGAAATATGTATCAGAGACTGCGGGCTCTATTTTGATGATCCATGCGCAAAGTGCAAAGCGCAGGGCGCAAACGCATTAAAGGCATGTCAGAATCCATTTTTGCCACTTTTAAGGATGGAAAAATCCACTTTGCGCCGTTGCGCATAGTCTAACAGGGTTGAGCTTATTCTCTTAATGAGTTATAGGTGTGTTTTGAGAATAAACCAATCTGAGTCTCATCTCCCATTCCCTTTAAGAGTCAGTTGCGTCGCACCATGGTGCATTTTCTATTTACATGGCAGACTTTGTAAGTGGAAAAACTGAATGCTTCACTAGCAATCAAACTGTTAAACAGAGCATCTACAGCGCAAGAATGAGAGATGAGCCTCCTCATTTTTTACTTCCGCTTTCACTCTGGTGGATATGGAAGCGTGTTGTACGCACAGATATCCATTAGCCTATACATAATTAAGTTCATTTGTTAAGCGCAAAGATTTGTTACAAAACTATTTCTAAATTCAGTTCTAATTTCCAGCAAACGAATAAATAAACGATTATAACGAAGTGTGTTCAAAAAACTGAGTTATCTCCAAATACACATGCTGTGCCCCATATGGTCAGGTGGGCAAATCTAAGCTTCTGGGCAAGGTGGGCAAATCTAAGCTTGTTTTTAATAAAACACAAATAAATATGCATATAATAAATAATACTACTACTAATAATAACATTATACAAAAGCAGTTTGTATTGAATAAACTCAAAAAGCCCCCCGACATGAAGAAGGCATGAAAGTATGATTTTATATTTATGTAGGCTAGAAAATAAATTTTTTTTGTAATATTTTAATCCTTTAATTCTTCTTTTATATGTAAAGATATTTGCATATTGCCGTACACCCTGTGTGTATTAAGCAATGTGTAAGCGAGGCGCGCAACTAACGCACTCTGCGCTGGACTATAGACGTGGTCTTTGATCTGGTCTATTGAACCGTCTATTTAAGTTCCTCAAAATAGCAATGCACCAGCAATGCGCCTCAGCACGCCACCTTTTTTAGACCAGAACGCCTATGGGCACACATATGAGCCCAAATGCATTTGCTATTTAAACTGTGGCGCAAAACGTCAAAATGACTCTTGCGCCGAGCTGAAACTAGCAAACAACAATTGCATCGCACCTTGTGCTGCATTGCGTCGGGTGTATGATAGGGCCCTACGTCTTCTTGCAGTTTTTGTTTTCACAAATCCTCTAGAGGTCGCTTTGTACATATTTAAAAATCCCAAATACGTTACTAGGGTAGAGCTGTAATCGGGCCATAAAAGTTAGGCCTGATAGGGCCCGAGCCCGACAGAATTTGGCCTGAGCCCGACAAGTACATTTAGATTTTTTAAAAGCCTGAACCCGTTTATAGCCAGACATTATTCAAATGTGCACATGCACACAGCTCTTTTGCCTTTTTTCAAGAATGAGTCGTTTATACGTGTTTTAACATAGTTTATTCATTACAAACGTAGGCTATAGGCCACTTGGAAGTTGGAACAAAGAAATAAAATAAGTTCTCTGTCATCGTAACATCTCAGCACTCTAAATAGGCCTAGGTACATACACTTAGCCTTTAAATTGGCCAACACGCCAATAAAAATAAGTCTTTCCTTACAAATTAAATCCAAGTACATTATAAATTATGACAGGTATTTGGCAATAATGAAATGAAGGTAAAGACTGTGCAGGATTTGTTTCGCCACTTCTCTTCACAATCTGGCCTTAAGGCGACGGTGAAGCTGAATAATAAAAAAATAATGCCAAGGTTAGCCTATATACTCTGTCTGCATTATGTGTTTAATTAATATTTAGTTATAACTTGAAAATATTTTACTCACCAAGATTAGGCTACATGTTTTTGTGGAGGAACATTATTGAATCCATGTAGATGGCTTTAGCACAGTCCTGTGCTCACTGACGGTGCATCCAGCAGCACTGAACACCCTTTCACTGCTGCTGCTAGTGGCTGAGATGCATAGTACTGATCTGGCTAATTTTGCAAGTTTTGGGTAGGATTGTTGGTTCATCTTCCACCAGCCAAGAACATCCATTTCATTTTCCATGACAGGGGTTTCAATGTAGCGACCGCTGAAATACCTTAATGGCTAGAATGACCTTAGTCATTCAGAATGTCTTTTTGAACTGACCTACACATAACATTATTATTGTTGTTTTACCATATGTTTGAGAAAAAACAATAATAATTTGCGACTCATATTAACCTTTATTTAACATCTACAGAATCGTGAGAAAATCAGGATCTTTATTTAAGCAAAAAATTCGCGATTCTCATTTTAGCCAGAATCATGCAACTCTACTAACCGACAGTGTTTTCAGATGCAAACTAGATGAGAAAAGGCATCACGGCCACGTGCTTTCACATGGATTTCTATTAGTATACATTTCAGTATTGTTTTACTAGGATTTTAATAATAAAACATACGAATGCAAAAAATCTGGAATTATCTGTTAACCAGAGTCTTAATTAGGAAATATTTTTTTGTTTTAATCTCCATTAATTTATGTTTGACGTAAAAGACGTAAACACTTTTTCAATATTCTTACTTACTGAGTCTATACTGTAAAACACTGAAAGTCAATTGACTAACCAGTGATTTGTGAAGAACAAACAATGCTGCCCTCTGGTGGATAGTTTAGAGAATTGCAGCAGTCTTAATTAGGAAATATTTTTCTTGTTTTAATCTCCATTAATTTATGTTTGCCGAAAAAGACTTAAACGTAAACACTTTTTTTTTTTCAATATTCTTACTTATAGAGTCTATACTGTAAAACACTGAAAGTCAATTGACTAACCAGTGAAATGTGAAGAACAAACAATGCTGGCCTCTGGTGGATAGTTTAGAGAATTGCAGCAGTTGCTTCAGACTTAAAGATTAACAAATGAACTGATGTCAAATGACTTTAGAAATGTGCAAAGATGATATACTGTCATTGAAGTATGGTTATGTCAAAGAGGATACTTCTTCTTTTTCTTGGACATATCTCCTTGCAATTTAGTGCACTTCAACGTAGGTTCTTGCACGAGTCAACGCTAAATGCCACCTCTCTCTATCTTACATAATTCCCATTAAAACTTGTGGTCTAGCATTATATCTTGCCAGCACTGATGACGTTGTGCACATCTATGAATCTGAGTAGATCTATTTTTATCTGTTTTTTTAATTAAAATTTTATTACTTTCTTTTAATCTAGTTAAAATTGAGTTTGTGTTAACATTTTCACTATCCTTTGATGATGACATGCGTTTAACAAAAAAGATACTGTTGAAGGTAGACTTAATCTCGCATCTTTAGGCTTTTTATTTTGCCTGTTTAGTCATTTAGTAAGATTTTTGTGAAAATCTGTGGTGGAAATGTTCTGTATAATAGCGAACTACATAAACTGTATATTTTGTAATAAACTACAAAATACAGCAGCCATAAAGGTATCAAAATAAAATACTGTAATTTTGTGTTTTAAAAATACCACAAAATACTTTTAAAAGGTAGCATGAAATTTCTTTGATGACCCTCTGTCAATTGGCCTCTTGAATCAATCCCTTCACCATTTAATCGACTTGGGGAAGTAAACAATGTTTGATAGCAACAACATTTCTCTGCCACTGTAAGTTGTGGCCTAATGGTTAGTGAGTTGGACTTGTAACCCAGTTACAAATTACTATGCATCCGTGATTTGTAAAGTATACTCATTCTTCCAAGATTCGTTCACTTATTCAACTGGAAGAGTCTCAAAAAACACCAGTAGACCATATTTACTTGCTTTATATTTCTAAAGTTCCTCTGCATTTCCACCTGCAGCACTGAGGCTAAGATCGATGATGTTCTGAAGCTCCACATGCTGTTCTTCAGGACTGACATCTTATTTCTTAAACAAAGATGCTGAATTGTACAGTATACAACCTTTATATTTATGGTCTTAGCATTGCTTACTGTACTATTTTTTTAATGTTTGTCGACTTGCTCCTGAATATACCCTCATCATTTGTCTGAAAACTTTCTTAAAGCATAATTTCCATCCACACTCCAATCATTGACCACCTTTATAAAAACAAATGAATTTTCTGTTTTCTGGCAAATAATTGAGAAAGCATCAAGCAGAGGCCTCATTTTTAAGATGTCATCGTGTACTGTAGACTTCTTGTATTTTACCGTATTTTGAATCTACAAAAATACAAGACTCTAAATAGATAGTAATAGAAAACACTAATAAGATAAAAAAAATATTAAGCTATTTTCATCTAATACAAATGTCAAAATCTGATTTTGTATTTAAAATACCTATTTGAAATACATACATCATTGAGACTGCTGTACATTAATACTACCTGACTGTAGTTATCTTCCTTGTTGCGAGCAGGCCTGTGCTTTTTTTTGTTTGTTTTTTTCAGTCCAAGTGTTAGCTGTATAAAGTTGAAAGTGTTATCACAATGTCTACTAATGTTGAATGATATTTGTAATGTAGCTACATTATATCATCAAGTAACAAAACGTTTTTACTCTACTAAAAAGTAGCAACATTGTAATTTAGCTGGGCTTTTTGTGGTGTTTTGAGCAGACTTAAAAACATTCACAAAAACATGCACTTTTCCTGGGATATTTCCAGTTATGGTGAAATGTGCATATCTAATGCTGCATTCACACCAGATGCAGAAGAAGCATCAAGCGCGAGTGATTTACATGTTAAGTCAATGCCAAGACGCGCATAGACATCCTGTGGTGCGATACGCGCGAATGAGGTGGCACGAATGACGCGATTTACACGAATTCGCGCGTATCGTTTGTTTCATGTGAATCGTTCGAGTTGGAAAATCGCTGCGTTAACCATTCATGAGCTTGCTATTGCAGGGGAGTCCTTATGAAGTAGCGCCTGTTTTTGGTGTCCCAATTTGATGCGCGAATGAAGCTGATTTGATGTGCAAATGAAGCGAGTAAACTCAAAATGTTTACGTCTATTTAGGCACGAATAGCACGATTTTTCCATGCGTACCCCATCTGGTGTGAACACAGCATTTTTTTCAGTAGTCTGAAAAATGTTTTACCATTAGTTTTGAAGACCCCCCCCCCATGTAGACCATGCTCAGATACTTCTAATTTAAGAAGTTGTCAATATAACAATCAAGTATTGTAAACTGGCGTGGACTGACTTTAAACATGCACCTCAATGTAAATTATTTTTATAAATGGTTGTGACAATTCAACTGATTGATGTTTGCCATATGATACTTTTATTGAAGAATTTATGGAAGAATTCAGGAAAAACATTTCATCCGTATTTATTTTCACAAAGTCGCTAGACATTTCCGGTTATGTTGCGGATCCACGGAACATATTTTGAAATCTTAGTATACACATTAGGAAGCAAACGTGAATTACAGAGATAACGGTCTCTGAAAATTGCGACACCAACAGCAGTGTTATTACAAACCAAAGGACCTCCTCCGTCACCCTGTAAAGCAACACAGATCAACACGTCACTAGTGAAACATGTTCAAACATTTTGATACATTTTCATTAACTTTTTTTATACGTACATTGCAGGATCCACCATGACCATAAGCACAGATCATCATTGAGGGCACATATTGAGATCCCCATCTGAGTTTACACTCTGCATGATTCAAGATAGCTGTCTTTGCCTCCAATAAACAGTCACTCACTGGACCATCAGTCCACAGTCTTCCCCAACCAGCAACACTACAGAGAGTATTTGCTTTAAAACGTTCTCCGTACTTTGGTAATGATATCGTACTTGTCTCGTTGTTTAGTTGGACTTTTCTCTCTAGCTGTAATTCATAAACAAATTTGAGGTTAAACTGATTATACTGCTGTTTTAGGTTTAGAACAAAAGCCTCAAAGGCCAGGGTGAATTAAATAAACTCCAGAAATTGAAACAGGAATTTTACAAATATTGTGCCACCATTCTCTCATCAGATACTGTTTTGAAGAAACATAGGCCTGTCACAATAATCAATATGTCGACTTATCGAATAACATTTGGAGATGACCTCAATAATTTTTGCCGGTAAATTATATATTTACAAATTCACAAATAACGTTAAAGCCATTTTACAATGACATTTACATTCTACCTCACCGGTGTCAAAGTTTATAACTGGACATTTACCAAATAGGACATTAATAGTATACACAATAGGAGATTTACCTTATAAACATCAAATTAAAGAATCTAAATAACCTTGAGAATGGTTAGTATTTTAAAGTGTTTATGGCTATGTGCATTATTAAGCTGTTATATAATCATTATATAATCAGTGGCATGAAATGATCTCAAAATGACAATAATATCGCCTATCACAACAATTATCGCAACAAAAATTCCTTATCTTGACAGGCCTAAACAAACGTAATACAGGTTAGTACCTTTAAAAGCATGATGTCATTCTCAAAAGTTTTAGAATTAAAGTATGGATGCGTAATGTGGCACTTCACACTAAAGTGCTTGGAATGTTGACATTTTCTCAAATCATGAGCACCAACCACAACCGTCAAAGCTTTTCGATTCCTAATAAAAAAGTATATTGAAAATTTGTCATTCAACAGTCTTTGTGTCAGCCAAATAGGCTTTTGTCAATAAACATTGCTGTTCACATGAAACAAAACACTTACTGGTGCCAGCACTGTGCAGCAGTCAAGACAAACTGGTCTGAAATGAGGAATCCTGCACAGATATTTTGACCGAACAGTTGAACAGAAACCATATAAGGTCTGGAGTGAGGTTTTGCCTCCTGGCCATTTACAATACTCACATGAGCTGAAAGAAATGGTGTTGTTAGTCAAATTACACAGCACATGTCAATTTTATAATGCTCTTATTTATAAATCTGTATAATCACGCATTGTATAGTCAGTCTCACCCGTCAAGGTCAGGTTTGGCACCAGAGAAACCAGCAGGAGGAGAGCGATGATGGTCATGATGAAGACAACCAGTGAGCTCATAATGAGAAAACGCTGTATAAAAATACACTGAAGGTGGGAGGAAACACTGGAGTGACTCCTGTTTGAGTTTTTTTTTTTCACAGCTTGTTGTGTCAGTAACACTTATAGTATGACAATATTATTTGTGTTATTCTATACACCATCTATTAAACAGGTTATCTACAAAACATAAGTTGGTTGAGCCTTCATAAAATAGTGTAAGAAAAATAAAAGGAATTTATACAGCAACCTATTTTTGTCAAGTAACAAAATACACATATAGATTTTTTTTTTATTTTAACTATAAATATCGAAATGTGTAAGAATGGGCTTTCTGACCAAACTCAGGATCATTCGTCAGTAGTAAGCGGCAACCTCCCGCTCTCCCTCGGGAAGCCAATAGGGAAGTAACTAAAACTGCAATTCATCGACTCGCCTTGGGGGGCTGGCTCCAGGAAGTCCAGGTCATTTCTGACTGCAATGGGAAATTGGCCATTTTTACAGCTGCTAAAAACATGCTCACAGCCTGGTACAAAAGATGGCTTTGGTGCATATAGCCATGATTAACCTTCATGACAACTGTGAGGGAGGTGAATTTGTTTATAACTCATCCGGTTCATTTTGTTAAGTTATATTAGGTTTGCATAATTAAGGGCGTGGCCACTTGAGTGACAGCTAGGTCTCGCTGCTTGCTGTCTCGTCACCTCAGCTGATTACGGCTAATTAGCCGATGAACTCGGCATATACATAGCATTTTTATGTTGGTTAATGTTTCTTTACATAGTCAATTGCCATTTGGGATTATTTCCTACAATTATCAGATGCTGTGTGCACTTAATTGTGCTCACAAACCATTCACGTGGCCTCCGTTTCCCTGGTGAGTGAAATTATATAATATCATCTCTATGAATGCATTTGTTTTATTTAAGATCATTTATAATGTACTTTAGAGCTGTAATGCCCTCCAGAATCTGACAGACTGATTAGCTGGAGGCTAGAGAACAGTCATCTGAAGCGTTGTCATACAGTGTTATGCCTGGATTTTATCAATAGTTTTGCATTTACTAACACAGACTATAATTGAAGTGTTTGGACGTATTTCGCGTTTTCCTCCTGTTGAAAAACGTCATAAGAACAATGTTTAGTGGCTCAATGTGTTACAACAGGGTTTTTAAAAGTCTAAACACTTTATTGATATAGTGTACAACCAAGCACATGTGGTCAGAACACAAACAAGTCGCAGGTAATATTAAGTATTTGTCCCAAAGTAATCTCTGTCTAAACTAGGTCCAAGCAAAATGCCAGCAGGTGTCTGTAGCTCCGCTCACTCTCCACCTCTCTGCTCTTGTTTGGTATCCCGCCGTGGGCGCGATGACGTGCGAACAAAATGGCGACGGTTGGCCGCGTCTACTTGTAGCTTCATTTGCGCTCTTTAGAAACCTATGGGTGACGTCACGGATACTACGTCCATATATTTTACAGTCTATGGTCAGTAGCTACAGTATGTTTCCATTCAATGATGTGAATTAAATTTCTGCACAAAACTCAAATATTGCGTAAAAGATTTGCGAATAATGCGCTGTTTCCATCCAATGAGTAAAAGAGAACAAAATCGTCACTTCCTGATAAACTGGAGCCATATGTCAAAAAAGAGAAATTGAATTTGTTGCAGTGGGAGAAGCTGCGTGAGGTTTTTCCTTTTTTAATTGAATAAGTTACTTGCACTTGTTACTTGAGTGAAGATGCTCAATAGCTAGATAGTTCTAGAGGTAATAATAATAATGCTAAAAATTGTTGAGGCATTTTAGAATGACCAAAACAACATTTCACATTTTTTTTTACCACCCATTTTATTTTCAGAGTTCTAGAGAAGAAGAAGAGGAGTGTATTTTAAGAGTAGAGGAGAGGAGATTTGATTGGCTGCTATTTAAGAGGTTGGCTATTTAATAGGAGGCTGCTATTGTAGTATAGTGTAGTCATTGTGAAAGTAGTCACACCGCTTGAAGACCATTTTGCAGCATAAGGACTCTCAGACTACGATATTCTTAATAAATTCACTTGTTTTTTTTTAAGCATTTATTAGCAAAGCCCAAAATTTAACCTTTGCGAATAAATTAGTGATCCTTCAGCTCCTGTAGCACTGCTTGCCTCTCAGCTCTGCAGTTCTGTTTTGCAGAAAAATAAATACACAGCAAGATTTCTAAATATCAACTGCATATTTACACATCCCTCTATTCACTATAAATTATTATACAAAAATCCTTATACCACATGGAAAGAACCTATATAAACATATATGTTTTAATATAGGTTTTGATATAGGTTTTTAATACATTTGACATATATATAATTGGCTGTTTTTGCATATTATATGTACATAAATGTGTACATATATGTGCACACACACACACACACACACACACACATATATATATATATATATATATATATATATATATATACATTGCTTTGCATCTTATAAACACAAGCAAGCCTTAAAAATACACTCTCTCTCTATATATATATATATAGAGAGAGAGAGAGAAAGAGAGTGTATTTTTAAGGCTTGCTTGTGTTTATAAGATGCAAAGCAATGTGTGCTCATACTTCACATTATTTTCACATTAAATCACATTATTTTTTCATATATATTACTTATATACAGCTACTGTGCTAACATGAAAACGTTTCCTAATTCCTCTGAAAGGCCCGCCCTCAAGAGAACCTGATTGGTCAGCTAACATAATGTGCTGCGATTCGCGGATCAGCTCCAATGAAGTGCGCTGGGATGAATGTCCTCGTGTACCCAATAAAAACGATGCAGCCCGCCAGGCACGGGAGAAAACACTCCATGGCCACGCTGCTGTAACTTTCACTGAAATGTTTCTCTACCTGCGTCAAGTCCAGACGATCTCCCGCCCCAGAGAGCGATAAACCCCACCATGATTGGTCGGTTAGTTTAGCTCTGCACACAGCACTGTAAAGTGCCATCCATATTAAACTCGTGGGCCACATTGACATTAAACTTTCGAATTAAGACGGCGGCCACAAACTATCATCCCGCGGGCCGTGAGTTTGAGACCTCACGCATGTAACACGAGAAGCGCATGTGCACGGGATGAATGTTTCTTTTTCTTTTTCTCTGATGCTCGAATTAAGATATTTTTCTGTAATATACAGTGTCACTGTTGACAGAAGAATAAAGCACGAGATGGCAAGCTGTCCTGTATTGTTTTTTTTTTACCTAACTCAACGCGTTACATGTCTTTTACATATATCTGGAATAAGCATGTGTAAGTAGTATGAAACAATCACATATCTTTTGCAATTTTATTATCTGAGGTGAAGAACGCAGGGAATGCGGCCGCATAGAGAGACACTGCATAGAGAGACACTGCAACACTGCTGAAGATTGTGTGTGTTTACAACAGTTTGACTGATAAATATGAATTTGAAGCTAAATTGTTAGCGGTGCCAAACAGCATTTCCCGTAGTTTACATCCTTGCTACAACATACCTTTAATGCTAGACACTGTACATGTCATAGATCAATTTTAACAAATAAAAATGCTTGCAGCTTGTGGCTCACAATCCACAGCTTCTGCTTGTTGGAGCTGCTCCTTTGAGGAGTTTTAGCTGAAGCCAGCACTGAACTGGAAGATATTCTGGAGGTTCTATATATATATTTTATAATTCTCTGGAACATAATTTAAATTAAACTGTAAGCACTTCTCTCTTTGTGTCGTGTCCTTTTAAGCCCAAATACAGAAACAGAAGGAACTCTGTGGAAAAAGAAGCGTTTGGACCAGTGCTGTGCACAGACTCTTAAGTGGGCAGGTGCTCACAGGGCTGGAGCGAGCTGAACTGCCGCTGTAGGCAAAGGATTATGGTGACGGTTGCGAAAATCATGCTATGTGAATCATGCTAAGTGGGGTAGGGAGGTGACGTCCACCCCCTGTGCACGGCCCTGGTTTGGACGGCATTTTAGCTGTCTCTGCTGTAACATTACAGCGCCTCTGGCCACACCCCTTCATTGCACAGGGTGTGCACATGATAAATACACGTAACTTGGAGCGTTTGTCTCATCTCATCAGCCCGGATGTATTTTTTTTCTAGTCCCCAAAGTTCATTCACTGTAGGCTTTGCTAAGCTAACTATGTAAAAGCCAACATCTCCCTTTGCATTGAACTTTGAGCGTCTTACATTCAGATATATTATTCATGTTCACAAAGCTACATTACACATCAACTAAAGTTTAAAATATGATATCGCAGTGGACCACCCCTTTAAACAATGTGGCCAGCATGTATTCAAATTGCACAATCTCTATAAAATTTACATTTTGCAAATTCGTACAAATTGGTTTAGCTGAAAACTTGTAACCTTGGGCTTCCATATTTGGAAAAAAATACAATAAGCTTCAAAAAAGGTAGGAGTCTAAATAAAAAATGAATAATAATAATTTAAAGTGTTGCGTACGATTGTGTATATATTTTTTTTCCTGGTAATTCCAAATAAATGGACAGTCAAGAGATTCTCTATGGTGCTGGCAATCATTGTCCTGAGAATAATGTAACATCGTCCCCAATATTAATTTAAACTTTAACATTATTGTTTATATTTATGTGTTATTAGTACATGGAAAACTTTTAGCAAATTAAAAAAATTATAATAAAAGAAAAGTCTTTCTGATACCACTTGAATGATGAAGAAAAGCACAAGTCCTACTGATAGTTCTACCACAAGAGTTTCTAATTATTGTGTAAAGTTTTCAGGATTGTATTTTACTATAGGGTATATGCACAGCTAGTGTTTCTTTCCATAATGATAAACTTCCGGTGAACGGTTAATGTGACTTTTTTCTATTATATACGGTCTTTTCACAGCATCGATGTTGTAATATAATTAAAACATAATCAGTTAAATAGACTTTGGCATTCATTTATTTGCTCTAGTGTAAAACCAGTGGAAAGCCATTTACACGTATGCGCCCATCAGAATTAGGCTAGCGCAGAAGCTCCATTAATTATACTAGGGTAAAATAAATGTTTATATATTAAAGACATGGCATTAGACATGACATTAATTTAATGCAATGCTTTGATCGAGTACATTTGAATGCCCACTTTATATCGGATATCAGTCAGGCAGTGGAAATCACTGATTTTTAAAGAAAACAGACCTTAAACGCGCCAATTTTGTAACTGAATACAGTTCACCGGAAGTGCTTAACCCAGGTAACTAACAAACTAAAGGTTCTTCCGCATATACCCTATTGCAATATCAGAAATACTGCAACAAAATATACTAACTATCTGTTTATCAGCGTTTCGGCAAATGTTTCTGTGGTTCTAGTTTCCATAAAATTCTATTACGTTTGATGTAAAAACCATTTTCTTCTTTATATTGCTGGCTTATAGAGTTTAGTTCTTACAGTCACGCTGAGCCTTGTGGTGGAGATGTAGTAGTCAATTGACTAGTGGATGTGAAGAACAAACAATGCTGACCTCTGATGGTTAGTTTAAAGAATTGAAGCAAATGACTTTTAGATTATATAATGCAATAATATAAATATTAATATTTTGATATAGTTTTGGAAGTTTCAGTGTTTTAAATAAGTATGCGCAGTATGACATTGAAATTCAGACTGAGGGTAGGAAGTGATTCTTCTACATAGGAATCAGTATCAGAACATCAAGATGTTTTATGTTGTTTATCATTGCTTGAATCGACCAAAATAAGAAATGCCGAACAGCTTTTATAGACTTCCAAACGTTTTTGCTCATGAAGAGGCGAAAGTTCAAGAAACTGGCTGAAAAACGGTAGAAAAGTCAGCATATAATAAACCTTTTTCAATACATCATTGTGTACAAACTTTTTTTTTTGACCGCGATGATTCATTTGACAGCACCGATAAAGATCATATACAGGCCTAGCTACTGTATGTGTATAAGTACAGTATGTTAATATGTTATATAAAAACAGAAACAAACACCAACACACTTATACAAAATCTTTGAGAATATAAATAACGTACGCTGCCATGTAATCGCTGCAATGAAATCTCCATCTAGTTTTGCAATAATCCAAGTCTTAAGCAACCGTAACATTAGCATTGAGATGCGCAGCAGAGGTGAATGTTTGTTGATGGTAAGTTCATCGACCAAGAAATGCAACCTTTGGGACAAAACTAAATGATGATTATTGTTGAGCACTTTTTCGCCCTTACAAAAATAAATAATAATAATGTTGACTATGCGCCCACGCTTTTGTATGCTTTCATCTGTTATTTTATGATGTCTGGAAGATATCCGCATGGGGAAAAAAACTATAGTAACAAACATGGTTTTGAACCACATAGTAAAGTGTATAATGTGTACAACTCTTTTTTTATTTTTTTATGAATGCTACAGAATACTGATAAACTGTTATAAATTCTGTAACGTTAGTGTAAACTCTGGTGCATTGTGATGGTGTATAATTATAGCGTAGAAAACTGAAACCTATTAAATAATTTGTTTACTACACTTGTGTTTTACCACAGCGACAATATGATTACTACAAAAGTTTAAATCGAGTAATTATCTATAGTATTCTTCCGAACGCTATAGTATTTACTATAGTTTTTTTCACGTAACGTAATTATACAGTGTCTACTGCCTCAATGACAGGCAAATATATTTTAGTTTAGTAGAAAACTTGGCCTTCTTTATGATATAAGGATCATGCCCAACATATCTGGTTATTTTCTATGTATATCTCCTTTGAAATATGGTGTAAATCGCAAAAATACGGACTTTCCTCTATATCTCCTATTAATTTTTTTACTTCCTGCCTTCTATCTGAATTTCATAGGTCACCAGATCCATGTGATTGAAAACAACCAATATTTGCTAATGTAAAATGACATGCACTTCTCGTGTCATTTTGTAAAAACTTATGTGTGGTTGTGACAATAACAACACATTGACTGATAGATGCCTGCCATATGATCATTTTATTGAAAGCAAAAATGGTTTATAGGATGTTTATGCAAGAATTCAAGCACATATGTCTTACTTTTGTTTATTAATTGTTTTCCAGATCCAATCATGGTGTGCAGAAATCTTGGTATACACATTAGGAAACAAATGTGAATTACAGAGGTGAGGATTTCCAAAAGACATGATGCCAACAACAGTGTCTTCACAAACCAAAGGACCTCCTGAATCCCCCTATTATGAAACACAAATCAACTCGTCACTGGTGAAACAGGTGTGTACATTAACATTAAGTCTGAATCAGCTTTCATACGTACCTCGCAGGATCCACCATGGCCATACACACACATCATCTTTGAGACTGAGTATTTCACTTTTATGTCATCCCTTTTGTTCCATAGTTTTAAGCATTGCTTGTTTTCTATTGTTTTCACTTCTGTCTCCAAGAGCCGGTCACTTAGTGGGCCATTAGTGTACTGTCTCCCCCAGCCAAAAACACTACACAGAGTGCCTGCTTTGGTGTCTTCTTTTTGTTTGGGCAATGAAGTCATATGAACAGTTTGGCTCAGTTTGATTTTTCTCTCGAGCTGCAGTAATAACAATAATACAAAAAACATTGTTGACGATAATTTAAATGTTTCCTGAAATGAGAAGTCTAGAGTCCCTTGATCATTTCACATGTAAGAGGTTATTGTATTATAAAAACTTTAGGAAATCACTTAAATTTCATTTGACTATGCAAATGATCTTGTAAGTATCTCTCTTTCAACCTCAGAACAGTTTACTCTACCTCACCCTAACCCCTCCTTCCCCTATTTTGCACTAGTATTTATTTATCATCTTACATTTACTAATTACATCTCTCGTTCTACCTCAGAACTGTTCACTTCACCTCACACTACCACCCATCTCATCCCCTATTTTTGCACTACTGTTTATCGTCTACAGTTATTTCTACTGTAACTTGTTGTTTAGTGAGATTTGTATTGTAACAATCTATTTACATGTTTGCACTGAGTGGTGAGATGCACCTAATCTCACTGCACATGTATATAATGTACGTTGTACACTCACTGGCCACTTTATTAGGTACACCTGTCTGACTGCTCGTTAACCCAAATTTCTAATCAGCTAATCATATGGGAGCAGCTCAATGCATTTAGGCATGTAGACATGGTCAATACGATCTATTGCAGTTCTAACCGAGCATCAGAAGGGGAAGAAAGGTGATTTAAGTGACTTTAAATGTGAGATGGTTGTTTGTGCCAGACGGGCTGGTCTCAGTAATTTCAGAAACTGCTGATCTTCTGGGATTTTCACACGCAAGCTTCTCTAGGGTTTACAGAAAATGGTTCGAAAAAGAGAAAATATGCAGTGAGTGGCAGTTCTGTGTGCACAAATGCCTTGTTGATGCCAGAGGTCAGAAGAGAATGGCCAGACTGGTTCCAGTTGATAGAAAGACAACAGTACCTCAAATAACTACTCATTACAACCGAGTGCACTGAATGCATCCAACCTTGAGGCAGATGGGCTACAGCAGCAGAAGACCACACCGGGTGCCGTTCCTGTCAGCTAAGAACAAGAAACTGAGGCTACAATTTGCACAGGCTCACCAAAATTGCACAATAGAAGATTGGAAAAACGCTGTCTGGTCTGAGTCTCGATTTCTGTAGCGACATTAGGATGGTAGGGTCAGAATTTGGCGTCAACAACGTGAAAGCATGGATCCATCTTGCCTTGTATCAACGATTCAGGCTGCTGGTGGTGTAATGGTGTGGGAGATATTTTCTTGGCATACTTGGGCCCATTAGTTCCAACTGAGCCTCGTGTCAACGCCACAGCCTACCTGAGAATTGTTGCTGACCATGTCCATCTCTTTATGACCACAGTGTACCCATCTTCTGATGGCTACTTCCAGCAGGATAATGCGCCATGTCGTAAAGTGCAAATCATCTCAGACTGGTTTCTTGAACATGACAATGAGTTCACTGTACACATCTGACAAATCTGCAGCAACTGCATGATGCTATCATGTCAATATGGACCAAAATCTCTGAGGAATATTTCCAGTAGCTTGTTGAATCTATGCCACAAATGGTTAAAGCAGTTCTGAAGGCTAAAAGGGGGTCCAACCCGGTACTAGTAAGGTGTACCTAATAAAGTGGCTTGTGAGTGTATATGTGTACAGTGACAATAAAAGGCATTATATTCTATTCTAAAAACATCCTCTAAGTATGACCGCAGCCAGGGATTGAAAATTAGTGTGATTTGGGTGTCAAACATCTTTATTTATTCATAGATTATTTTACCATTATTTAACCAGGAAGTCTGAGATTTAAAAGTAGCACTTTATTTTAATGGTCCATTTGAGTATTAGTAGACTGTCTGCTTAATATCTGTTGATACTGCTCCTTCAACAGACATTTAACTGACTATAAGAAACATTGCAAGTACATATCAACTTACACTAACCCTAACCTAACAGTCTACTTATAATCTAAAGAGAATTAGTTGCAATGCAACTTAAATTCAACAAACGGTCCATCAAAATAAAGTGTGACCAATTAAAAATCTCATTTACAAGAGAGAAGGTAACAGCCATACAGCAAAACTATTTTAAAATACATAAACACCACATAACAACATTTCAACAGTCCTCTTAACAAAAATATTCACATGCTTGCAATACCGCTCTCTTTATAATGCCTTTAAATTCAAGTCTTTTTGCTAATTATTCCATATCCAAGGTGCACAATAAGACAATGCTGTTTTACCCAGCTCAGTACAGACTCGGGGTATATTAAAAAGCAAACACTAGGAAGCTGGCAATTCCCAGAGTTTTATTTACCTAAAATAGCTTTATAGATAAAAAATGTAATGTTAATTTAGATCAGTGGACACACATCCATCCTTTCAAACTTTAATCTTAGAAGAAATGCATGGAAAAGCTTTAAATATGTACGATTGTCAGCATTAAAATTGTTCTTCAAAGCCTTTTAAAAATGGTGCGTTCTGATTGGCCGAAGGAAAACAGAAATAGTGTATTTATGGAAAAATTTTCCTAGCATTTTAAGTTGACATCAGAGAACAGTACAAAATTAAAAAGGGGCATTATAGGTATACCCCCCCCCCCCTTCAAATGAAAAAATGAAAATGACCTCATGTTTTAAATCTTTATGTGTTTTTCTGTCTTCTGTTGAACACAAAACAAGATATTCTGAGAAATGCTGGTTGCTGGGGAAAATTATGGAAGTCACTGGGCTCCAGCAACCAGCATTCTTCAAACTATCTTGTGAAAGGTGAGTAAATGATGACAGAACTTTCATTTTGAAATATCCCTTTAATGAGCCTTTTAACCATCCTCCATACGATTAAACTGTAGATTAAATTATAGTCAGTGTCTCTATTTTGTTTATTACCCTCAAAAGCATGATGTCATTCTGGAGAGTTTTCTGAACAAAGTGTGGATGCGTGTGGCAGGACTTCACTCTGATGCGGACAGAACCTTCTTCCTTATTTTTTAGGTCATGTGCACCAACCACAACTGTCAGCTTTTCATCACTGCTGAAAAAAGTTTAATATGATGAACAGTTCTATCAGTTATCAAATGCATTTTGAGCATTTGATGAGAAAATGCAATATAATATTGTTATTTCATTTAAAGCCTCCGTCTGCAATCAGTCGTTACTGCAACTTATATGAATAAAAGCAAAAGTCTTACCTCTTTCGGCAATAAGCCGCAGTGAAGACAAACTCTTCAGAGATGAGGAATCCACCACAGAAATGGTCGTCATTAAATTGAACAGAGACCATGTAAGGTCGAGAGTGAGGTGTTGCTTCATTGCCGTTCACTATACCCACATGAGATTAGAAAGAGAGATAGTGTTAATGGTGTTATTCAGCAGCACATATTGATGAATATTATTTTAAAAGTCTTATGTTGTATAGTCAGTCTCACCAGTCAAGGTCAGGTGTGACGGCAGAGAAACCAGCAGGAGCAGAGAGATGATGATGATGGTCATGATGAAGACTCAGTGAGCTCCTGCTGATGAAACTATAAATATATTTTAAAAGTGGGTGGAGACATTGAGCTGTTGGATTTTTTAGGTGACAGGATGATAAACATTTTTCTTGTTAATAAAGCTTGTGGTATTATTTTAAGATGGTTTGGTCTAGAATAGGTTTTTTCAGTTTTTATGAATGACTTGAGTCGTAAACCCCAAATATGATTATTATTGTGTGAAGCGTTCTTAACAGTAAAAGACGACTGTACGTTTTTCTTGTAAAGTATCCCAGTTTAAATTGTAAAAATAATATAATAAATGACTCTGAAATATTAAATAGGGATGCACCAAATGTTTGGCTACTTAAATAATTTGTCTGAAAAAACAAACACTTTCAGTGTTAAGCTAAACAAATGAAAAGACTAAGAATAGTTTTTACCAAACAATGATTTTGGTGACGCAGGCAAAAAGCAACCAGCATGGAGAATGAGAAGCGAACACTTTGTAAACATGCTGGCAACATGTGGAAGCATTTAAGAAATCTGAGAGAAACACATAATTTGCATTTTACAAACACTAAATTAAAAAGTTTACTAAATCTATTTGCTGTATCTTCAAAAATGTAAACAATTGTATTTTTATCAACTTGACGTCCGCTGAAAAGGGATTCATTCATTCATTTTCTTTTTGGCTTAGTCCCTTTATTAATCCGGGGTCGCCACAGCGGAATGAACCGCCAACTTATCCAGCACATTTTTACGAAGTGGATGCCTTTCCAGCCGCAACCCATCTCTGGGAAACATCCACACACACTCATTCACACTCATACACTATGGACAATTTTTGCTTACCCAATTCACCTGTACTGCATGTCTTTGGACTGTGGGGGAAGCCAGAGCACCCGGAGGAAACCCACGCGAATGCAGGGAGAACATGCAAACTCCACACAGAAATGCTGATGAGACGACAGCACTAGCTACTGCGCCACTACGTTGCCACAAAAAGGGATTCAGTTGTTTAAAAGGGTTTAATTGTTGGAGGCCAAAATCAAAACTGATTTTAAATTAATTGCACTCTCTCAGAAATAAAGGTACGCAAGCTGTCACTGTGGTGGTACCTTTTCAAAAGGTACACATTTGTACTTAAAGGGTCCATATTGGTACCTCAAAAGTATATATTAGTACCTAAATATTTTAAGAGGAACACTTATGTACTTTTTAGGTACTAATATGTACCCTTGAAGTATTACTGTAGGTACAAATTTCTACATTTTGAAAAGGTACCTCCCTAGTAAGAGGTCATGTACCTTTATTTCTGAGAGTGCACAGCCCATACTATCATGGTTTCAGCTGCATTCATTCTTCCATGGCAGGTCGCCACACCAAAATTAATTCCCGCAACAGCCACATTACAGCTTCTCATTCAAAACCTTCAGTTGTTGCGTTTTTTTGTTTATAGCAGGTTATAATCGCACCAATTTTCTGCGAATTTTTCTGTAATCGTAGTAGTGCTGTGCGTTATTTGTTTAACCCTTTAAAGCTACATGCAGTTTGACTGACAGGGCTGCACGATGCATGAGGCCAGAGAACATGACGTATCTTTCAGTTATGATGAACACAGTTTCCATAATTATACTTTGCTTATAGATAATGGTCTATGGCTATGCATACAATGACTTTATCTTGCTGGAGTTTATGGCCATTTCACTTTTACTTCAGGATGCATCAATGCCGTTCTGTAGGTCTATAGGAGACATTTATAAATATTCCTAGCAAACAAATAAATGTTGGAGACATACTCGGTACATAAACGCACTAAATCGCACTTCAGCAGAGTTTAAGAGCGCACAAGAAAATCTACGCTTGACTAGCAAATATTTGAGATGGTGAAACAATGCATGAACAGAGGAAATCGTCGTGCAAGCACAGAGATTTGCACGCTCGTATTACATAATTGTGATTTTGACTGTGCTCTAGGCATGGGCCGGTATAAGATTCTGAAAGTATGATAACCTTGGATAAAAATATCACGGTTTTACGGTATTGTGAATAATGAAAAACAACAACTTTTTCCCCATTGAGCACAATATATTTTACTTTAAGAAGCATTTAAATATTTTGGACCAGTAGCTTTTGATGTGAAGGTTCCTTCTCTGCTGAAGATACTGTTGCCCTAAAAAACAAAATAAAATAGTTGTGGAAAACATGAAAAAAAATGACAAACAAAAAAAAAAAAACTTACATATACCTTAGAAACGGTATTATAGAAAACTTTGGCGGTTTTAAAACCTTGACTTTTGCAAACCGCGGTATACCTTGAAACCGGTAAACATCCCATGCCTACTGTGGTCATGATATTTGTCATTGAAATAACACCAGGTAGTTGGGAGATCTGTGTAAAAGGCTTGCCACTACAACTGGAACAAGTTCTAGAGGAAACACTGACTATTATTATGATAGACATAACATAACTGTACCAAACTAATTTTATACTATTAATACATCTGAAATAATTTATTTATTTAAATGTTAGAGCATAATAAATTTTTATAAATATTATTATTCATTCATTTATCTATTATTTTATAGCTTATATTTGCTTATTGTACTGATGTGTGCTTATTTGTTCTAATAAAATACTTATGTAATTGATTTATTAATTTACAGTTTCAATATAATTTCAAATATGTATCCGTTTGTACTCTAATTACAAATTTTTGTTCATTTGTTTAAGAATTGTGTTATTTCTCAATGTTAGATGTTTATTAGAATATTATTTGATATTGCTGCAATGATTGGTTTAAAAGGGATAATATATTAAACATAATTGTTTTCTATTTCTTTTATAAGTCGCTCTTATGTATTTATCTTAAATAAATGTTTGCTTATTTATTCATTTATTTATTTATTTTACTCCATTTTAGTACTTTTTTTTTGTTGCTCCAGACATTTTGCAGCCACCAGTTTAAAAACACTTGGTCTAGAGGTATACATACATACGCATGTGTTTGATTGATTGATTGCTCGATCAATCGATTGAGCCTAACTGAGATGGATTCTTTGCACAGCCTAGGATTATTTGAAATGTTTACCTCCGGTCGGTTTGAGTAGAAGTTTCATAAACCAGAAATGCCACACATTATTTAAAACTCAATTTAGAAAATGGTTGATAATTGCATTCCTGAAGTATTTCTAAATAAAAAAAGGCCTGATCTATCTTTATCTTTAAAAGCCCAAAATGTCCTTTTTTAACTGTTTGTATTGGATCAATTTTACGGAGCGGCTCCCGTACACGTCTCACTCTCCCAACTGCATACCGGAAGTCCAGGATGATTTTTTTTCAATTAATTTCCTTACTGCGTGTGGTCACGTGACCCCGCTCTGTTAAAGGATGTGGCTGATTTCTACTTCTGTAGCCACTCTGCAGCCATATCTGGTCAAGAAGGACGATGGACCCATTCTTGAGACTTACTTTGCACCACATTGACGATGATTAGAAGCTGCGCCAGAGATGCTTTGAGACGGCATATTTTCCATTATATTAAAATTATTATTTACATTTAAATATTTGATTATAGAAGATGCAGGATATGCACTGTTTAAAATATTATTTAAAGAAAATACAAGAGTTATTTTATTTAGAAGAGATACTGCGTTTTTTCTACTTTAATATGAAAAACACTGAAAATATTGTCTTTTTTTTTTCCATAAGTTATTTATTTTCACTTTTTTTATACTGTTCGTTGTTCAACATTGATGTTTAATAGATAACCATAGTTGGTAGATGGTAGTGTGCGTTTCTTTCAATTATTTTAAAATTAAGTAATGCACCCTTCATTCAGAAATCTCTCACTTGTAATACTGTACAAAACCTGTCAGTGAACTATGAGGGCAAAAAACTAAATAAAATAAACAAATAAATAAAAAATCATTAATCGTAATCGAGTTAAAATGTTCATTTAATCGAGATTTAGATTTTAGGCCAAATCGCCCAGCCCTAATGTAAGTACACAAATCTGTAAAATAAATAACACTATTGCAGTGGACTTTGGATATTTTAATCTTAAGTATTGTGCCTTTAAGAAACTCAATTTTCTTTACCATTTTAATAGCCCAGCCCCCCAACCCCCCTTCAAAGATAAAAAGATTAAAAAATTCCCAAGCTAGATGTTTACAAGGAAACAATCACAGTGGTTTTAGTCCACAAAACGATTTTGTAGAGTAGGCAAAACACATGAAATGTTTCCCTTTTTTGGCTGAAAACGTTGTCGTGTTAATGACCCCTTACTTGCCACACAGGCAGACACACACAAACATCTTTGTGTGGCATCAGAAAAACTGCTACGTTGTGATTTAGACATCAAATGTGGCATCAGATGTGGTCAGCAGGAGCAGAGAGATGATGCTCATGGTTAAGATAATCAGTGAAAACTATCAAAAATTCGCAGGTTGGTGGAAACTTTAAGCTGTGGTTTAAGAATGTGATATAAGTAACACGATGGGGAAAATTCTTGTTAAACTTGTGGTGTTATTTTCACATCACACATGTTTCAGAGTGAATGTATTAACTATTAACTCAGCATCAGCAATTAGTTGTTTGATTAAATAAGCACACACCGTATGTGTCGATCAAAACTCAATTCCTGGAGGGCCACAGCTCTGGACAGTTTAGCTCCAACCACCTTTAACTCACACCGGCTTAATTGTGTAGTAGTATTGAACACCTTGATTAGTTGGATCAGCTGTGTTTGATTAGGGTTAGAGCAAAACTATGCAGACCTGCGGCCCTCTAGGTATCGAGTTTGAGACCTATGGTGTGGATCAGGGGTCTCAAACTCACAGCCCGCGGGCCATTTATGTCCCACCCTACTTCTCCCTCCGACCCGCAACTAACATCAAAAATATAATGAGATTCGCCCCCCCCCCCCCCCCCCCCCCCCCCCCCAAAATATGTTTTTGTATCACTATCATTGTTGTGCTGTCACGTATAGCCACTTGTGGTTTTGACCCCCCCCCCCACCTATTGGACGTTTAAAGTACTGCACTATATTACACTGTATTTCAGTTATACTTTTGTTTTTTCTCAGCTTAACGCACATACAGATCATTTCTGTAGCTGATTTAAACGTTGAAATAAATGTGCATAAGTGCTCAATTTTTACTAAAGCTCTATTTTCGTAAATATTCAAGGGTCATTTGATTATTATCAGCTTTATGCCACCTGTATTTTGTAGAACAAAAACTTTTTCATAGCTTACACATTTTGCTAGAGGTGTAACAAATATGCTAATTTTGCTAATATTCGATTCAAATGGTCTCATTTAATAGATTTTCCTCATATGCCTATTGAGATTTCTATGAAAACTGTGTACATTTTACTGCTGGATGAATTAAACATGTTAAAACAAATGTGAATATATACTTACTTTTTCCCTCCTTTGTTGTAGTTTTACAAAAAAAAAAAAAAAATACTGACAATCGCCAGTAAAGTTACCCAAACTGTTTCTGCTGTTCTTACCCTTTCTGTTAAACCTTTGGTAAAGCAACAATTGGTTGGGACAATGATAATAATAATAATTATTATTATTCTATTATGACTATTTAGATGTCAAAATGCTAATTTAAACAGCCACAGATATATTTCAGCAGTTTCAACTTGCTGATTTGTGACAAGTAATGATTGAATTATAAACATCATGTCTGTTGTCTAAGATGCACCAACTACATCACTATTTTCTTGTGCTTGAATGTTAAAACAGCCCTCCTTTGAATTGTCAGTCACTGAAATGGCCCCCTACCAATTTGAGTTTGAGACCCCTGATGTAGATGCATAGTGCACTGCCTGTAGACACAATTAGGTTAATCTTTTATTTTATCTACTTATCTAATCTACTGGTTTGAGTATTTACAACTACCATCTCTAAGGTTTGCCTAAAATAGACTGAAAAGAAAATGTCTAATAAGATGCAGATCTGTCAATGAAAATCTCTATATATATTCATTAATCCAAGTATTTTTTTAAAGATTTTCCACCTTTGCATGTAGATATGAACTGTACTTGTAAACTGGCCAGGTAAATTGATGTGAAATGCCTTGAATACTGCAGTTATGAATGATGTTTGTTTGAGACAATGAAGAAACCTGATCTGATTAATGATTTATTGAAGATCTTCCTTTTTTATTTTTATGAAATCACACATTTCCAATTACTTTGCGAATCCATGGAAGATATGCTGAAATCCTAGTATACACATTAGGAAGCAAACGTGAATTACAGAGATAAGGGTCACCGTAAGATGTGACTCCAACAGCAGTGTTATTACAAACCAAAGGACCTCCTGAATCCCCCTGTTAAAAACACAGATCAACACGTCACTAGTGAAATTAGTTCAAACATTAACATAAAGTCTGAATCATTTTTCATACATACATTGCAGGATCCGCCATGACCATAAGCACAGATCATCTTTGAGGCCTTGTAACCAGATTCCCATCTGTTTTTACACTCTGCATCATTCACTATTCTTGTGTTTGCTTCCATTAGACGATACGGCTTTGGGCCATTTTTCCACAGTCTTCCCCAACCAGCAACACTACAGAGAGTATCTGCTTTAACATCTTCTCCTTTCTTTGGTAATGATATCAGTCCAACATTCTTGCTCAGTGTGACATTTGTCATTAGCTGTAATGCAAAAACACAATTATTATTAACACACAAACTTAATTTATTATAAAACTATACACTGATTTTACTGTTGTTTTATAGGTTAGTACGAAAACCCTAAAAGTAAATTGAATAAAACTCCGATAGAAATTCAAACAGAAATTTGTGCTAGCTTAAAAGTAATAAAAGTTGATACTTTTAATAGCATGATGTCATTCCGATAAGGATTCTGTTTATATTTTGCCCTGATGCAGCGATTCACTCTTAAACGATCCAAACACTTGCTCTCGTTCAAACTATGGGCTCCAACCACAACCGTCAGAACCTCACCTCTGTTAAAAGAACGTATAGTAAATGTGTGTTTAGGATTGGACCACAGTCACTTCAGCATTGCAGTTCACACTAAACAAAATGCTTACTCATTCCAGCAATGTGCAGCAGTCAAGACAAACTGTTCAGTAATGAGGAATCCACCACAGATATGACTGTCATTCAACTGAATAGAAACCATGTAAGGTCTGGAGTGAGGTTCTGCTTCCCTGCCGTCCACTATTCCCTCATGAGCTGAGAGAGAAAGAGAAATAACATCAAAAAGTAAATACTCAGATAAAAGTAACCTACTCCGCATATGCCAATGAAGCATTCCATTTTCACTGTCACACATGACTGAAATGAATATAATTAGTAATGTTAGCATTTAAAGTGCAGTAAATGGTTAAACATTTCTTTGTTTTCCTTGGACCTCTGGTTATTATATAAACGGCTGTCTTGATGTTAAGGTTATAATATTTGGCATTTTTCATTAATTATAATTTTTATTTTGTTTAGTCTTTTTGTTTTCAAATTCAGTTATTTTTAATCAGATTTAGGTAGATTTTCTACTTTTTATTAGTTTCAACATGTTGAAATTGCTTAGTTTTAGTTTAGTTTTTATAAGTTTCAGTATTAGTTTTAGTTTTTTGTTTGCTGTTTTTTTTTTTATTAGGATATTTGTTAGGATACCTGTCAACATTGGGATGTGAAAATAAGGGATATGCCCACCATAATAAGGCATCCCCTAAATCTGTTTTTCTGGAGCTGTTTCATTGTAAATAAACAGTTAGTAATATGTCTTATTATTATTGTTTACAAAAGGAAAAATAAATAGTATACATTAGCAGCAAATAAATTAGAAAACAGTTCATCTTATTAAAATTAATAACTATTATAAAGAAAAAGAATCAAGTTATTAAATCTCATGAATCTTTTCTTTACTGTATAACTTATATATTCTTATTAAAAGGCAATGAATGAATCTCTCATTTATTTGGATTTTTCGTTTGATTACATTAACAGAAATGCACACATCTAACATTAGAATGAAAGCATTCGATTGCTTTCTTGACTTTTTATGCTCTTTTGGGACAAATAAGTTTTTTTTTTTTTTTTTTTTAACAATTATTTTGTTTGCATTACTATTTTTGTAGCAACTGTAATTACCACAAATTACCAGTACTTTATGGTTTAAAAACACAATATAACAATATAAAAACAATATCCCAGGTAGCAAAGAATTCTGGCACAGCAGGCGTTTATCCGGCACTGGCATACAGCATGTGGGCCAAACTTGGCCTGGGTTTGGCAGAGGTGGCACCGTCTTTAAGGTGGCAAACAATACTCTGGCCAAAAGTAAAATGTAGTATTTGGCCCAGATGTTAATACTTGATATGTGGGCCATGTAAGTTTGGCCTGTTCTGACCCACATTTAAAATACATTTTTGTTATTTTAAAATAAAGAAAAAAATTCTACCAATCAGGTCGCTTTGAGAAAAAAGCTCACTCATAGCAAGCCTAAAGTGCAATGATTTATGGCTTTATCATTTTCATTGCAGTCGTGACACACCAACATATCTGGCCCATTTTAGGCTCAGTTATGGGTTACTAACTCGGCTGAGACTTGGCCCAGATATGGTCCGTGTTTGGCCCTTGTCTGGAAGCCAGATATGGTCCAGTCATGTGCCGTAATTCACTGCGGCATGTGGGCCAAGCAAAAGCTGATTGTGTGGGCCAGAGCTGGGCCAGAGATATTTTGCTATGTGGGATATTACTTACTATAAATTTGATACTATAAAGTATATATCTCTGAAAAATGTTTTAGCATTGCCAGCAAACGAGTATCTGCTATTGACTGTCAGATAATAATGATTGATCGACTGATAGAAAACTGCTCAGTCTATTATATTGAATGGCGATCGGAAACAATGTTCCCCATTCGCCTCTCTTGATCGCCATATTTGTGAAACAGTATTCATTGACAATATATATATACAAATGTATTGATGACGATGTCCGAAAATATGTTAATAACATTAACATCCGCTGTTAACATATATGGTTTGCCTAGATTGTGTGTGCCTGAAACGTGTGTGGTTCTGCGGACCTGCAGCTGGATATTATTGGGAAATCCTGCCATTTTTATATTTATTTCGAAGTGTTTCATGCCTAAAACAGCGAAAGCACAGAACAGAATCGCATTTAAGCGCAAGGGGCATACCCTGGTTGTTCGGCGGTATTCGGCATATAGAGAGGATCAGCTCTTTAATATTCATTGCCACGCTTCAGAGAAAGACAAAAAATGGGGGAAATACAGGAAAATACCTTTACGGGATGATAGCGGAATAGAGCTGTAAAATACGTGAGAATCCCAGGAAAATGGGAGGGTTGACAGGTATGGTTAGGTGCAAGATTCAGAATCATCAGAATAAATATTGTATAATAAAAACTCAAGCAAAGATAGGCAACATTTTTTTGACACATGAACACTACCATCTACCACTAACATCTACTCATCCTCAAATTTGAATACAACAGCTCACAAGAGAGCAGCCTTGGAAGGCTGCTGGGAAGTTAAGATCTTTTCTGTGAATCTGATCTTTGGGTTAGGGTTAGGGTTAAAATTCTTCGTCAGTTCTGTGTTGAGTTTGCACTCAACACACCAAAATATGTAGTCAGCAATCACAATTTAGTCAGGTAAAGCATCATCATGATCTGATAAGTTTCTTACGATTACGTTTTGCAACCCAACTAAAGCATGATTCGCTTATTTAAACTCCATTACGATTTTCTGTTAGGAAATAACCTTACGTTTCGCCAGATCCTCTCATTTAAGCCCTCGGTTTACCCTCGCTGCAGTTGTTCAAGTTTAGTTCAGTCACAGCAGGCTGTCATGTACTGTTTGTGTTCGGTTCACTGAATCACGCATGCACATCATTATTATGCACTGCTTCTCAAGTCTGATCTCTGTGTAGTGTTCTAATAACTGAATAACTCAGTATACTGTTTATTGGTTTATTTCGAGTCATAGGGGGAATCAGGCAGGTAAAAAGTAAGTAGTTTGTGGATAAGTGATTAATGTTACTGGAGACATAAATCGTTTCAAATGATTCAGTTTGATTTGGTGAATTAGTTCCCTTAGAAGATCCGGTTAAAAAGAATGATTTGTTCGCAATCGCGATCACTAATACAGAAATAAAACCCATTATTGGGCACAAATGTGTTAAATTAATACTTTTACGTGTCTGCTCGATTCGTATTTAATGCTGTCACCGTGCTGCTGTCATGTCCAGCCATTGTTTTTGTCATGGAAAAAGCACAGAGGATGACTGGAGGAGGACCGGCTTGATCTGCCCAATGACATCAGATTTGAGGTGCCGTGCCGTACCTGGCAGTACAAAATAAATAGGGTTGCTTCTAAAAGGCTTACAGTATATTAAATACATTTACAAAGACAAAACCAAAGTACTTTTTGCTATAATTTGTTAGTTTCAGATAGTTTTGTATGCACACAATACAGTTTCAGTTAGTTCTACTTTTTTTTATTAAAAAAACTCTTGTTTTGATTTTTGTTTCAGTTAACGAAAATGTTTTTTTTAATGCTAGTTTTCTCTTTTTTTTTGTTCATTTTCAATAACTATAATAACTTTGCTCATATTTTTTAACCAAATTGCCTATGGTGTGTCTTTTACTGTAAATTAAAAGAAAATTGTAGAATCGATAATAATACCTTAGGCCTAATTTTACAACTTGATATATTTTGTCACTGAAAATCATGTCCTCTGGTATGACAATATATGCTCATTTTAAATTTCACTGAAAACTTTAATTAGTTGGAGGACCCTGTTCAAGATCATGTGACTGAAGCCTCAGTGTATGTGGTACTTCAAAAAATATAGTACTTCAAAAGTTAAGAATTCTCCAAAATGTATTTATTTGCACTGAAAATCATCTTTAAAGAGAGCTGTGTTTCTTACCATCTCTGCAGAAGTGTAGTTTGGGTGGGTTGATTAATTAAATTTCACTATATTTTCATTGCACTGCTAACACCTTTTTTTTTTGCAGTTCTTTTTTAAAACATAAAATCAAAGACTAAAATTATTTATCCATAAAGAAATGAATGTTCAAAATAGAGGCAACACTTTACAGTATTTATTTATCTTTGTTAATGTTAGTTAATGAAATTAGATTGTTAGAACTAACAATGTAACAATGAAATTAC
Organism: Danio aesculapii; assembly: GCF_903798145.1. Classification (NCBI taxonomy): domain Eukaryota; kingdom Metazoa; phylum Chordata; class Actinopteri; order Cypriniformes; family Danionidae; genus Danio; species Danio aesculapii. The sequence goes on along the minus strand of NC_079456.1, from coordinate 19,914,256 downwards.
GTTGTTAGTTCATGTTAACTCACAGTGCATTAAAGGGCACCTATGATGAAAATCATCTTTTGGGAGCTGTTTGGACAGAACTGTGTGTAGGTATAGTGTGTCCACAGTCATATTGTTGTGATATAAACACAAGTGTCTTATTTTTTTTTCTTGACGTTAAAATAGGATCCAAATCCCTCCCATTTTGAGGCCGACCGCAACGTGACGCACCGAATTGATTGACATCTGCGGATTAACATGTCTCTTTTGTAACTCTCTGAAGCCTCCTGTGAGGCCCATGACTTGCAACTGTTAAGTTCATTCATTCATTCATTCATTCATTTATTTTCCTTCGGCTTAGTCCCTTTATTCATCACGGGTCACCACAGTGAAATCAACTGCCAACTTATCTAACATATGTTTTACACAGCGGATGCCCTTCTAGCCGCAACCCAGTACTGGGAAACACCCATACACTCTCACATTCACACATACACTGCGGCAAATTAAGTTTATTCAATTCACCTATAATGCATGTCTTTGGACTGTGGGGTAAACCGGAGCACCCAGAGGAAACCCACACCAACAAGGGAAGTACATGCAAACTCCACATAGAAATGCCAACTGGTCCAGCCAGGACTCAAACCAGTGACCTTCTTGCTGTGAGGTGACAGTGCTAACCACGGAGCAACTGTGCCACCACCTGTTAAGTTTTGTCTCTAAACTTTTGACTCATTTAACTTTTTGGAACGACTATAAAATTGCTACCTTTTGTTGTTCTTTGGTTATTGAAAATATCCAACAAATTTGAGAAGTCATGGAAAAAAAACTTTCATATAAAATAAAAAGCACTGCATAAAGATAAATAGCTCTCACACTATTTCTATATTATTAAGAGATGCTTTTAATTTGGTTACACCATAGGACATATTTTAGATACATTTTAGGTACAATTCAGGAAAAATGTAAAAAAAAAAAAAAAAAAAAGAAAACAGTGAAAGAACTGATAAAGAGGGTTTCCCCTATGTTTTCTCAAACATCAGACTTCAGACTACGTAAATGAAACATTTTTTTCTTCAAAATTTTGCCAACCATCCATATTAATCTGTTAAAGTCAGTCTCACCAGTGATGGTCATGTAAGGCAGGAGAGAAACCAGCAGGAGCAATGAGATTATGATGGTCATGATGAAGACAGTCAGTGACCTCTTAATGATAAAACCATTTAAATGTACATTAAAGGTGGGAGGAGACACTGGAGAGATTCCTGTTAAGCTTGTGGTGTCAGTAACACTGATAGTGTGAAGATATTATTAGTGTTATTCTTTGCACCATCTATTAAACAGGTTAGGGTGTGAGTAAACATTTCCATTTGTTACTTTAAATGTACGCTAGTCATTGAGTTTCGGTCTTTTTCTTTTTTGTACCTTGAGAAACCCATTTTATTTTAAGAGTTCTAGAGAAGAAGAAGTAGAGTGTATTTTGAAAGTAGAGGAGATAAGATTTGATTGGCTGCTATTGTAGTCTAGTGTAGTCATTGTGAAACTCATCACACCTACTGAAGACCTTTTGCTGTAGAGCCTCTCTCACATTGATATTCTAACTAAATGAACTTAAAAAACATTTATTAGTAAAGCCCACATTTAACTTTACAGAATAAATTAGTGATCCTTCAGATCCTGTAGGTCAGTAAGTACAGTTTACCGCTGAACATCTCATTTTGTTGGGGTAAAATAACACCGAAATCGAAACATTGATTCTTCAATCTCCTCCTGAAACTCAGACGGTCTGCTGAGAGAAGTTGTCAGTCACAACTATCAATCATAACGACAGCCCCAGCTTTGGCTTGAATCTATCTATCTATCTATCTATCTATCTATCTATCTATCTATCTATCTATCTATCTATCTATCTATCTATCTATCTATCTATCTATCTATCTATCTATCTATCTATCTATCTATCTATCTATCTATCTATCTATCTATCTATCTATCTATCTATCTATCTATCTATCTATCTAATGAGAAAAGACATCTACTGATACTGATTACATCTACAATAATAAAAGAAGACGCTTCAATCCCAGTTTGTGGATGTTAAATCAGGTTTATTTTGTACATTAACATAGCAGATATCCATACAGTGGTGGATATCAACGTGTATCCTGTCACATTTGCCATGCAAAAACGATGCAAATTTAAAGTGCGTGTTGTATGTGTGTGTTCCCGTTGTGTGCTTGTGTATGTGTAAACTTTGGAATGACATTGGGTGTGACTCATCGTTGCAGAAAGGCTTGAATTAACTCCACAACAAATACATCAAATAATAATCATTGGGAAAGTTCTTACTGTAGTATTTCTCACAAACGTTACGTGAAATCGCCTTCCTTCATGTCTGTCACTGTGCTGTTTATCTGACGCAGCCGACACGGAGATTGAGGCACACTCTGACAGGCACATGGGAATGGTGGATGGGGAAAACTAGCAGTAAAGGCACAGGCAATGAAAAAAGCGGCACTGTGTTTAGATCGGAAAATTTCAGAATTCTGAAAGGTATAATAAATAATCTGATTGGTGTTTTGAGCTGAAACTTTACAGACACTTTCTGGAGACACAAAAGACTTATCTTAAATCTTGAAAAAGGGTAAAATAGGTGCCCTTTAACTAAAGTTAACAAGCATGCATTCTGCATAATGCATTAGTAAATGTTAAACAGTGATTAATAAATGCTGTACAAACATTTTTCATTATTAGTTTGTTAGTAAATATGTTAACTAACATTAATGAAAACTTATTGTAAAGTGTGAGCAAAATAGCTTTACAGAAAGTTTACAGGGACGTCTGATAGGTTGTAGGTTAGGTTTAGATTAGATTTCTTTTCTTACTTAAATACTAAAATATACTAAAATATTAAACCAAGAAGCATTCTCTAGACAAGCAAAAAATATTGTCTTGTTTTAAAAAATATGTCAAAATTAACTGAGTTCCTTAAAACAAGCAAATTATTCAATATTTAAGATGTTTTATATATTTGAACTAACTAGAAACAAGACAAAAAGTCTAAGTAAGAATATATGTGTATACAGTATACGGTATGTACGGTATATATATATATATATATATATATATATATATATATATATATATATATATATATATATATATATATGTATATGTATATATGTATATATATATATATATATATATATATATATGTATATGTGTATGTATGTGTATATATATATAAATATATATATATATATATATATATATATATATATATATATATATATATATATATATATATATATAAATATATACACATTTTTTGGGGGGGGAAAAGCACTCAAAAATCGATTTAGACTGATAGAAAGTCAACATTTGTTGATGTCTCTGAACATACAGGGGCGGATGAATGACTTAACCATTAGGCAAAGGTAGGCGATTGCCCTAAGCCCTGAGATACCTAGACCCCCATCCCACCAACACTACTAGATAAGGGTAAACGATAGCTAATTCCCAGTAGAAATGGTAACCTACTCTATCTTGATTCACTGTTTAGATGCGCTAGAAGTACGCTGAGGACATTTGCTGGTTACAAGTGGCAACTACAACAAGATTAACAAAATCTGAAACATATTCATGTTTCATTCCTTGCACATTATAACATGAATTAAGGATAAATTGTTATTGTTCGCTGATCATTAGTAAAACAGAAAATTCCCTGTGATATCAAAGTGCAATCACATTCTATTTTAAGGAGTTTGTAAATTTAGTTTATTAATTTGTTATTTGTGAACTATAATCTAGAAAATCTGAGAAAACTATTTTGTAAAAATAAATTGTTTAACTCAAAAGAAGATATTTTAAAGAATGCTTGTAGCCAGAACCCATTGTCTTCTATGGTAATTTTTTTTCCTGCTATGAAACTGGATGCCATCAACTAGCATTCTTCAGAACATCTTCTTTTGTGTTCAACAGTAGAAAGAAAAGGATAAAAGTTTAAAACCACACGAGGGAGAATAAAGGATGAGGTAATATCCAATTTTGGGTAAACCTTCCATTTAATACTTGTAGGGCTTAACTATTACAAGCGATGAAAGAATCCAGACTGACCTCTTGTGGTGAGTTTAGCTAATTACATTATTTTATTTAGTACAAAATCAAAGTTAATGCTACATTCTAATGTGTTGTTTTCATGTTAAAAATCCTTCAGGGATTATATTATATTATAATATAATATTAAATATGTATTTAAGCCAAACGCTTGAAAAGCTTTTATCGTGTATCCCTGAAAATATTGGGCTGGATCGCCTTTATTTAATTACCCTAATTAAACAAAGATAAACCAGGATCCTCCCTTCGCTATATTTCTTAGCTAGAGTTTGGTTAAAGGATCATCTTTATAATGTTTTTGCAAAAAGAATAAATTAGATTCATACTTTACCACTCAGGGTAACTTAATGGGTTCTGGAAAATGAAGTCAATGTCCACTCTATTGAAGATAAGTAATAAAATACACTTTTATTAATAAAATAAAATCCAATGAAAAAGTAGAATAAACAAAAGACAAATAACAGAAAACAAAATCCTTACTTTATCCTCCGTTGAGGATAAAGGGTAACCAACCTCAGCATAGAGAATTCAGAAAGCGCAAAGCTGGTTTGTACATTTCAACTTTTATACTCATCATTCATAGATAACAATCAACTCTGGGACTGTGTTGGGTGACAGGGTTCAGAAACAGTGTTCAGAGACAGAACATAGATCATTCATAAACACAGGTGCATAACCTAATTAAATTCTACGTTCAAAGAGCATGCTTATCAGTGAGGAGATCCTTAGGGCAAACAGATATATAGTCATCCGAGTATATTACAAAACATAAATCAACATTTAGGTAGTTTTATCATCAGCCTGCATAGTGTGCCTACACATTCATGCACTAAGAGTCATGTGTGTAAACTGAGCAGTGAGGTCAGCCAAAGTTCCTTCAGCTGGTTTGTTGGTTCGGCGTGCCCTCTGGCGGAGACGCCTCTCCTTTCTCTTATGCTTTGCTTCATCATTAAGAGTTGGAATATCAGAATACATCAGTCATTTTTTGTGTGTGTGTGTGTCTCATAGGATTAATGTCATCAGACCAATCAGACATCGCAGTATTTAGCAGTAAAGTGTTTGTAAAGTTTATTAATTAGTTCATTAATTAGACATAACTGTTTCACAAAATTCCCATAGGAAAAACAAACACTGAGGAAGTCAATGATTACAGGTTCCCAGCTTTCTTCAGAATATCTTCTTTTGTACAGGTTTGTGAAAGGTGAGTAAATAATAATGACGTCTTTATCATTAGGTGAACTCTTTCAAGTTCAATTGTAGAGTAGAAGAACAGTTCAGTTAGAAACTGCTGTTGTAGACCATTACGTTTCCTCACTCACCATGTGTACACATGATGACGTAAAGGCTTGAAGCAGACACTTTCTTCTTTTTTCTCTTGCATGTGCAGTACATATAACTCAATCAATTCAGTCAACCCAAACCTGATTTTCAAATGTTGTAGACAACAGACAAACTTGACCTTTGAACAGACCGTTAGAATTTTTTAATGTTCATATTTCATTTATTTTTCTCTATTCTGAAAAGTAGTTTGACCAGTAGTTTTAAAGACACCCATCATTTTGTAATCATAATATTGTAATTCTAAATAGTTGTGACAATGAAGCTGAGACAACTGACTGATGCTTGCCATACGTTTATTGAAAGATTTATGGAAGAGTAAAAAAAAAAAATATCTCAACATTATTTCTTTTTCCAAGCATTTCCTGTAATGTTGTGGATCCATGGAAGATTTGTTGAAATCCTAGTAAACACATTAGGAAGCAAACGTGAATTACAGAGATAACGGTCACCGAAAGAAGTGATACCAACAGCAGTGTCTCCACAAACCAAGTCAAGACAAACTCTTCAGTAATGAGGAATCCACCACAGATATGCTCCCCATAATATTGAAGAGAAACCATGTAAGGTCTGGAGTGAGGTTTTGCTTCAGTGCCATCCTCTATACCCACATGAGCTGAAAAATAGAAATAGTTGTTAGTCAAATTACTCTGTATATTAAAAATTAGTATTCGAAAAAAATGTAAAAAAAATCATCATCTGTATAGTCAGTCTCACCAGTGAAGGTCAGGTCTGGTACCAGAGAAACCAGCAGGAGCTGAGAGATGATGTTGATGGTCATGATGAAGACTATCAGTGAGCTTGCAATTACAATATACAGACTCTAATATACAGAAAAGATGGGTGGAGGCATTCAGATTTACAGTATTTTTTCATGGTTCCACCCTGAGTTACATTTTTTTGTTTGTTTAAGAGTAGAGGAGACCCATTTGATTGGCTCTTATTAAAGTATGAGTCATTTAAAAAATCACACCATCTGACATCAAATGACATTCTCACTAAATCCAGAACACTTCATATTAAGGCAGTGTCATATGAACTGTTCATGCAAAAGGTCTCTTAATAAACGTAAAATTCTCATAATAATAATAATAATCTCTGTATACACCATCGCCAAAAAACTCACATTTACTTAGTTTAAACTAACTTTACTAATTGTAAAACATGCATGCACAGATAATTATAATTATCTAATATGAAATAATTAAACAATATGAAACCAAAACTTATAAATGATGGAAGAAGCCATCTTGAGATGCATAACCTTATAAACTATCAATTTAGTTACTGATGACTGCGATGCAGCTTTCAGTTTTGAATTTGATTTATTATAATTTTACATTTGTATGTGTGTAGCAGAAACTTTATTTGTCTATTAAATTGATATGGATATAAAAACAATGGTTCAAAAAAGTTGATTTCTTCCTGCAGGGCTGCATTTTAGTTTGTTTGCTGCATTTTATTTTTTAATAATGCAACAGTTGCAGCAGAAAACAAATTTGTATCAGAAAACTCGTGTTTTTTTTATATATGGCAGAATATTCAGGGCAGCAAGATGGAGAGAATTGCATTTATTTATTTATTCTTATCATCATCAAGATGCTACCAATTGAGAAATAAAAGGAAAACAATGGGTAGTCCCATGTAATTTTCTGTTCCCCAGCAGGAGAGGAACTTAAATACTTTGTGGAAACTTCCAGTATGGGGATTTTGTCAGAAACCAATCATCTGAAAGAGTAATAAAATGGGCCAATGAAATGCCAATGAGTTGGGGACATCAGTGTGCACAGCTGGCAGCGATTACAATTAATATTGTGTAAAGATGCCCACCGTACGTCGCAGAGTCACTTTTTCACTTTTAGAGCCTTCATGCTACATAAAGAGTCTTCAGGTTCCTCCAAACCTCCTTCGAGAAAGCAAGATAAATAGAGAGAACGAGAAATTTACCGGTTTTCGAACAGGCTTTTTCTCCTGGTTCAGCATGTTAATGCGGTGTTCGCGGGCATTATATACCATCACTGCATTGGCATATCTGTGGCGCAGCTAAGATTGGGGCTTACTCTTGCAAAAGGATGAACCACCTATGTTGTCCCCCGCAATAGCGATTGGCACACGAGAACTGAGGGTTACAATGGGGGTCAATCCGCCACCCTCGGGCTTGTGGACCACCATACCTGAGCGCGCCCAATCCAAGCTTCGACTGAGAGAAGCGATCATCCTCCAGGATGATTTCCCTCTCACTCGATGAAACTGAGGATCAGATGTCCATCGCTGCATCAGAGTGTGGGCTGTCATTTTCCAATGAAAATTCGGACCCGCTTCCCATACCTCAGGTATGATGGCCATGCTAAGCACATAGCAGCACCTGCTGCTTCGGCGGTGAGGCTGGAGATGGCTTGTCCCCCATCTCTGCTGCCAGACAGTTTAGGGGTGAGACGTAGAAGATAAGAAGGGGAAACCCTCTAAGCCTCCCATCCCCTTCTTCCCGGAGGTGCACAGTAAGTTCATGCAGCGCTGAGGGCATCTTTTTCTGCCCGGTCTGCGTGTGCTCCACCTTCACCTTCCTCGATAGGTCCAGTGGCACAAGGAAGGTTCTGACCCAGGCTTAAATTGCCCACTGCAACCGACTTTGCTCTGAAAGCACCAGGTCGGCAGCGAGTGCCCTGGGAAAGACAATGACCACACTAGTTTTCCAGGAATGCCACCTCTGGCAAAAACCTGGCAGATATGCATGATGTTGACAAAGTTTCCTTTCTTAACACACCCATATCCCAGGCTGGCCTGTTTGGCGACACAGAGGGGGAATTCACCCACGGTGAAAGAGCAGTCAAGTGCGATGTGCACAAAACGCTCTTCCCGTTTACTTTGGCTGCACCTCGCCGAGGGCGCTTGTCTGTGGCTCCGAAATCTGCTCTGCCACCCTGTCCGTTCCAGCAGTTAAGCGGCAGCATCGAGCACCCCACAGACAATTTGAAAAGTGTATAGGTGTCTTACTTCGATGTCTTGACTAAATCTTCACATTGCACAGTTAAGAAAAATTGTAATTGTGGTGAGTTCACCACAGGACCAACCAGCACTGACTTATTTACCACACAAGAAACCTATTTATTCATTAGAGCTGAGGGAGACAGTGCTAGAGCTGAGAGAAACATTAAAGTTAATAAGTGGAAACTATCAAAATTTATAAGCTCTAGGTTTGTGGTTTAAGCAAAATGATGATTAAATATTGTTCCTGTTAATGCTTGATCTGGTTTAGAAGTATTTAACATGTCAGTATATATTTAGCTGAATTCATATACAAAAATCTTAATTAAACTAGTAACTACTGGCTCATACTTACAGGTGCCAACGAGTAATCTAGCATTTGTGTTTTGCACTGGCTGCAGAGAGAAGACAATACTAATCCAGACCGCAGAAGTCTTTACAAAGGCACGGATCACCGTTTGGAAATTGCCCTGAGATAAGAAGGTTTGGAGGTGAAAAGAGCAAGATTTAAAAACAGTATTGATCTGTTTGTTGAATGTAGTTTTGATCAATGTTTTTGCACACTGAGATACATGCTGGCCCAGAGAATCAGCATCTAGCGCAGTTTTTTTTTCTGCCCAGATAGCATTATTTCAGGTTTGTTTTTGTTTTTTTATTTTTTAAAAAATGCATGAGAACCAGATTTTAAGTTTATCTAAGTAGGCGAAGAGAGGTTGTAAGTCATTTTTATTGTTCCATTTAAAAAAAAAAAAAAAACAAAGCCAGATGAAGCATGTGCTTTACAGGGTGAATAATACACAAGCCTAATGATTGATCCCTGTGGAACTCTACAGTCTAATAAAAGGTACATCAAATTAAAGAGTCTTTGGTGTTTCCCAATTTTCAATTCAACCAAACTGCAAATCAAGGGTGTCTGTCAACATTAGTATGGCAACACACAGGACACAGTCCATGTCACTAGTTATAATTTGCTTATTTTTCTGGTATGGAACATTCTTTGAAACATTTGGCATAAAGTACACAAGTCTACATTAAATTTTTCCAATTTTTGGCTGGAAATGTTGTCGTACAGCATTAATGACCCCTTACCTGCCACACAGACAAATCTATGTGGCATCAGCAAAGCTGCTGAGTTGTGATTCAGACATCAAATGTGGCATCAGATGTGGTCAGCAGGAGCAGAGAGATGATGCTTATGGTTAAGATAATCAGTGAAAACTATCAAAGATTCGGGGCTTGGTGGAAACTTTAAGCTGTGGTTTAAGAAAGTGATAAAAGTAACACGATGGGAAAAAAATATTGTTAAACTTGTGGTGTCATTTTCACATCACACATGTTTCAGAGTGAATGTATTACTTATCAACTCAGCATCAGCAGTTAGTTGTTTGATTTAATAAACATATTGTGTGTAGATGTATATGTAACACTTCCCAGAATGCAGTAATGAACTCACAGTGGGCAGTTGCACATTTAAGATGACAGGAATTCATTGTTTTAGTAACGGCACTTGTGTTTTGCATGCATCAACTCTCACTCTCGACTTCTCTCGAGATTTTGCATATGTATCAAACAGTAGATTTTTTTATTCAGTACACATTACTTTGAACAACAACTTAATAAACAACATTCGTGTCCTCACATGAAACCATGCTACACGTGCAAACTCTTAAATCAATGGTAAATTTTTAACAAATACATGCTTCACTCACTTCTTCACACATGCTGGGAAATAGACATATAACCATACAAAACATTAACACACTTATTCTCTCATATTTTCCACTAGCTTACCTGAAAAACATTAATTGTTTTAGTAGCGGCACTTGTGTTTTGCACACATCAACTCTCACTCAAGATTTCTCAAGATTTAATGAGAGTTCCGTTTTGTACAGTGTTGCCAGATTGAAAATGTCAAAGTATCGTATCAGGACCCCAAAATTATCATATTTGGAGGAAAATTGTCATACACTAGTCAAGTAAAGAGTTTACATCTATTATCTGGACAAATAGCATTTTGACACAACGTCCAAATTACCAAAATACGTAAAACAAAGGTGTACCTTAGTGGAAAGGTTCGACTCCTCCTCCGAGTTGCTATCATCGGATACCTGCATGTTGCCAGATGCTGTCATGGACCATATAGTGCTGGTTGGCTTGAAAGCAATGCACCCTCCTGAATTTTTAACACACTCTGTGATATCCATTTAGAGTATCTGTAATGAGCTGATTTCGTGGCTTTGTTTTGATGAGATTAACTTTGGAAAAACTTTAAAGGCAAACTCCCATGTCCTTGTCATCTTCCTTTTCAGCAATAATTGTTTAAACTTTATTGCTTAAACAATCACCCTCAACCTGAAAACTGCTGACCTAAGCACAGCTTAGGATTGTTAACTCGTGAGAGACAGCCATTCTCCAGGTTGATTGGCTGAGGAGATGTAACGTATGAGATAGAAATTGTGCGTAACACCACGTTCTCTTCACAGACAGTAGACAAATGAAGCAGCTAGATCAATAAGCATAAAAGCCCTGAGATTACAATGAAATACATTTTAAATGCCTTAAAATTCTGAAATTACCGTACATTATAGGATATTTTCATTATTGATCGTACATCGAACAGAGATCGAAATTATCGAACAAATACGATAATTATCGTACGTCTGGCAACACTGGTTTTGTACCTCACCACACTACTCTACCGCCACCTGCTGGCATAATCTGAGACTGCGTTCTCTTTACCACCATGTCTAGTTAACAGCTGTTTCTCAATTCCAAGAATGCAGAGAATGGACTTGCGTTCTTGTGTAGACTGGTCTTGCCAGGTGTCCTCAGAAGAACGAACTCAGGAGACAGCCAGAACGGAGAACGCGTACTGTGAGAAATGAGATGCTGCATTCTTCCAGCTGCGCATTCCACCTCCAGTCGCAATGACTTCTGGGACTTCTAGAGCGAGTTTGGTGCTCAAGTCTGCATCTGTGCGTCCTCGATATCAAGAACACATCCGGGAAGTTTCACGCATCCTCCCTTCTTGCGGTCTTGAGTATTGGAACTGAACTTTGGCAGTTGATGATGACGCTGCATGAGAACACGAGGACTCAAGACCGCTGAAGAATGCATATTGAGAAACAGCCATTGTCAGAAATAATCTGGTACTAAATCCTTCTGATTTACATTTCCTTTGTAATGGAATACTTTTACCCATTGCATTACATATAGTGCACTGTCTGTAAGCACAATTAGGTTAATCTGTTTTGTTATCTAATTATCTAATCAGCTGGTTTGAGTATTTCAGAAAATTATTATTTTTTTCTTTACAACTACCATATTTAGGATTTGCAGAGAATAGACTGAAAAGAAAATGTCTACTAAGATGCAGATTTGTCAATGAAAATCAATATATTTTTCCACTAATCCGTGCCTTCCGGCAGGCACTTCAGGCTCCCCCGGACAAAAACCAGCAGACTGAGGAACAGCTTTTTCCCCAGAGCTGTCTCCCTTTTGAACTCTGCCCCTCACTGACTCTTTTGCCCCCCCCAATACACCCCCCACACTCCTCTAACTTATACTCCTCACAATCACTGCACTATTTAACATTTGCACATTTAAAGTTTGCACATATTCATTGCACTACATTGCACTGATTCACTTATCTGAACTGTACATACCCACTGCACATGAACATTTGTAATTGTTTATCTATCTGCCACTCCTGATTATTAATAGCATCCTGTACATATATTCATTTATTGTAAATCTGTTCATAGCTAATACAACCTGTATATAATGTTCATAGTACATCCATCTGTAAATATTACCATAGTTTTTCTATAACCGCACTTTATAACTTATACCTGTATCCTGCACTTGCTGCTATAGCACTGCTGGTTAGACCGAAACTGCATTTCGTTGCCTTGTACTTGTACATGTTTAATGACAATAAAGTTGAATCTAATCTAATCTATTTTTTTAAAGATTTTCTACCTTTGCATGTACTTATGAACTGTACTTGTATACTGGCCAGGTAAATTGATGTGAAATGCCTTCAAATATGCCTTGTAATACTGCAGTTATGAATGATGTTCGTTTGAGACGATGAGGAAACCTGATCTGATTAATGATTTATTGAAGATCTTCCTTTTTTATTTCCATGAAATAACACATTTCCAGTTATTTTGTGAGTCCATGGAAGATATGCTGAAATCCTAGTATACCAGTAGGATACAGATGTGAATTACAGAGATAATGGTCACAGAAAGCTGTGACTCCAACAGCAGTGTTTTCACAAACCAATGGACCTCCTGAATCCCCCTGTTAAAAACAAAGATCAACACGTCACAAGTGAAATTAGTTCTAACATTAACAAAGTCTGAATCTTCTTCATACGTACATTGCAGGATCTGCCTTGACCATAAGCACAGATCATCTTTGAGGCCATAAAGAGATTCTCATCTGTGTTTACACTCTGCATCATTCACTATACTTGGGTTTGCTTCCATTAGATGATCCGGCTTTGGACCATTCATCCACAGTCTTCCCCAACCAGCAACACTACTGAAAGTATATGCTTTAACATCTTCTCCATCCTTTGGCAATGATATCAGTCCAACATTGTTGAGAGTTGAAGGGAGATTGAGCAGATCGGCGATACCCAAAAAATCAAAACATCCTATCATCTTGCGTAAGGACCTGTGTGTATGCTCGCTAATCCTTGAACATATTCATCAACCTATCTGTCACTTGCAACGAAACCATTTTCTTACGAAGCAGACACCGAAATATTCTCTTTCTCAAGCAAATTAGAGGAAGTATTTATGCACATCTGTCCTGTAGATAATTAGATGATAAATGTGACAAACAAAAGATAATTACAATATTTTTATTTAGTCCAGAATCAAAGTTAATGCCATAGATATTCACAGTAGATGTCACCCACGCTATTGTTGTCAATTGGAATGAATGCATCTAGAGCCGTCAATAAATCCACTTCGTTTGTGAATTAATCTCCATTATCAACGATTCGTGTTAACCATCGATATCCCTGCATCTTAATGTGCTTAATATCCACTTTTCTGGTCTAAATCGTATATAACAATTGTAATGTTCAATAATTTGTGTTACAAAGTATGCACATTGAGGCGCAGGCCCTGTTATGTTATGTTATATACACCCTTATAAGTTAAAACTAGCTGTTACTTCACTTAGCGTAGTTTCTGGCATCAGCGTCATATTTCACTTACATTGTTTACTGATTTTATTCAACAAAACTAGCATAAGCCTAGAATTATGGTCAATGCAGTAAGTGACTGTATTTTCATCAATAACGTTACTTGTTGAGCACAAAAGTTCGTAACATACAAAATCGTAAAAAACAAAGTCTGACCTGTGAAATGTTATGCCTTTATGCTTTGTTTTCGTTGTTTGCTTGTTAGTACACCTGTATGCAAAGCTAAAGTACAGCATCTTCAGATTGGCTTTGGTCTTGACCAAACATTGTTGAATGACATTTGTCCTGGGAGCACTGTACAAATATGGCGGCAGTATTGACGCATGCTCAGGGTCCGTATGTGATATCTAGTGTATATATCTATGAGTTAATGCTACATGCTAAAATATTGTTTTCATGATGAAAATCCTTTGGGTATTTAAGCCAAATGCTGAAAAGCATCTATTGTGGCTCCCTGAAAGTATTTAGCAGCAAAGTGAGAATCTCTGCAAAATACAACATTTTTAGATAAAGTTTAGGCATTATATAAAATAGGCATAAAGGGTTTACAAGATTTCCTTAATCATAAGGTTAAACAATCTTGCTAGAATCTCTGTAGTAATACCTATCAAATTATACGATCTCTGTAAAATTCAAATTTTGCAAACTTGGTTCAGCTGAAAACTTGCAGTGTAGGAAAAGCAGGATCCCAGCTTTCTTGAAAATATCTTCTTTTGTGTGCATCAGAAGAAAGAAAGTCAAATAGGTTTGTGAAGGGTGAGTAAATAATCAGGAACATTTTATTTTTAGGTGGACTGTCCATTTAAGTTAATGTGAAAAGTAATTAGAGCTCCAGTTGTACTGTAGATTGATTGAAGTTTCCTTACTTTGCTATGTACTTATGATAATGTACTTTCAAATGTTGTGGATCTTAAAAAACACAACTAGGGAATGTGTAACGCTCAGGAAATAGTCAGATGGATCCAATTGCATGTAAAATTTAATGTATGAATCAAAAATGTTCAGCGAGCAATCACACAAAAAACATCCAGCCTCGGAAGAGGAAGTAGTCAAATCGGAGGTGACCGAGAGTCCAACAGAGTAACAGATCGAGGTTCCTGACAAAACACAGAGAGACCATAAACAAGTGTAACGAACTGACAATGAAGCATGTAACAACGCTTCTTAAATAGAAAAAGCTAAGTGCCAACAGCTGGGCTGAAGCCAGATCAGCTGATCCTAGTGTTGAGTCACGTGATCACAACACACAACAGAGCTACAAAACAATCCCACGTGACATGACAGAAAGAGCGCATGCATCATCAACCGTGACAGAATGTGAAGAAGCAAGGCAGACCTTCGAATTGCAGCAGACCATTGTTAGATATCTTTTTCATATTTCATTTATTTTTCTCTACAACATGCGACAATGTTTGACCAGTAGTTTTAAAGACCCCCATAATCTTGTAATTACAATTATGTAATATTGTAATTGTAAATGGTTGCGACAATGAAGACGATACAACTGATTGATGCTTGTCATTTCATACGTTTATTGAAAGATTTGTGGAAGAATTCATGAAAAAAAAAACACTTGATCATTTTGTATTTACTTTTCATGAAGTCACTAAACATTTCCGGTTATGTTTTGGATCCATGGGAGATATGCTGAAATCCTAGTAAACATATTAGGACGCAAACGTGAATTACAGAGATAACGGTCACCGAAAGAAGTGATACCAACAGCAGTGTCTCCACAAACCAAAGGACCTCCAGAATCCCCCTGTTCAAACACACAGATCAAGACGTCACTAGTGAAATTAGTTCAAACATTAACATAAATTCTGAATCACCTT
Source organism: Danio aesculapii (assembly GCF_903798145.1). Lineage (NCBI taxonomy): Eukaryota > Metazoa > Chordata > Actinopteri > Cypriniformes > Danionidae > Danio > Danio aesculapii. The sequence goes on along the minus strand of NC_079456.1, from coordinate 19,898,779 downwards.
TCTTACGTACATTGCAGGTTCCGCCATGGCCATAAGCACAGATCATCTTTGAGGCCTTATAAAGAGGTTCCCATCTACGTTCACACTCGGCATCATTCACTATAACTGTCTCTGCCTCCATTAGACGATCAGTCTCAGGGCCTTTCTTCCACAGATCACCCCAACCAGCAACACTACAGAGAGTATCTGCTTCAGCATCTTCTCCATCCTTTGGTAATGATATCAGTCCAACATTGTAGCTCAGTCTGACTTTTCTATTTAGCTGCAATCCAAAACACAATTGATAATTATTAATTTTTGGGAACACTTTACATTTTACAAAACACTTTACATTAATATGTATTAAATAATGCTTAACTAATGGACATATAATCATGAGGTAATAACTCACGAAGAGCTAAATCAATTATTAATGATTACCGCATGAGCAACAAATGAATATTCTATATGATCCATACATTAGGTAATCAATAAATTGTTATTAGTTAAATGAGTCTTAATGTACTAATTTTCTAATAACATTAACTAATGATGTAAATTCATGTGTTAAAACCACCAGTTCAAAGTTACGTACTTACACTTCCAGTTGTCTGCTTTTGTTAATTACTAGTTAAAAAAGTATCATAATGTTCTGACTACTTGTTAAGGCACAGGACTGTTAACTGATTGGTTATATACTGTTAGTAGTTAGTCTTGTGTGTGCCTCAACAAGTAAAGTCAAAACATAATGATACCTTTGCCAATAATTAGCAAATGATTAATTAAAGTAGACAGCTGGCAGTTCAGATGCTTGATTTTTGTCAATTAACATATTTGAACTGTTAATACTATGGTGAGTGACACAGTGGCGCAGTAGGTAGTGCTGTCACCTCACAGCAAGAAGGTCGCTGGTTCGAGCCTCTGCTGGGTCAGTTGGCATTTACGTGTGGAGTTTGCATGTTCTCCCTGCGTTCGCGTGGGTTTCCTCCGGGTACTCCGGTTTCATCCACAGTCCAAAGACATGCGGTACAGGTGAATTGGGAAGGCTAAATTGTCTGTAGTGTATGAGTGTGAATGAGTGTGTATGGATGTTTCCCAGAGATGGGTTGCAGCTGGAAGGACAGTTGCTGTGTAAAACATATGCTGGATAAGTAGGCGGTTCATTTCACTGTGGCGACCCTGGATTAATAAAGGGACTAAGCCGAAAAGAAAATGAATGAAAGAATGAATACTATGGTTAACAGTTTCTAGAAATTGTTGATTGTAGAAATTGAATTGTACATTAACCCATGATTATCTGTGCATTCGTTAAAGATTATTTAATGCATATTAATACACCCATAGTGTAAAGTGTTACCTATAAATTTTTTATGGTTTTGAGTTTTGTTTGTTTGTTTGGAAGCAGAAGCATCAAATACCAAGCTGAACTGAATACATTTTCAAAAGAGTCACAGTATTACCAGCCTGATCTCACGAGAAAACTAAGTATTTTACGTTTTGACAGTTTAGTGGCTAATTCGTACGAATTCGTACGAGTTCAGTCGTACGAAATGGTACGATTTTAAAAAGGAGGCGTGGCACCTAACCCCGCCCCTAAACCCAACTGTCATTGGAGGATGAGCAAATCGTACTAAATTGTACGATATAGATTGTACGAATTCGTACGAATTAGCCACTAAAAAAAAAGTTACGAATTGCAGTGAGATTGTGTTGGTATTACAGGTTGATACCTTCAAAAGCATGATGTCATTCCGGTCAGAATTCAGTTTGAATTCTGCATGCGGGATGTAGGATTCCACTTTAAAGGAGTTGTAAATACTATTTTTACTCAAATCATGGGCGCCAGTCACAACCCTGATGACATCACCTCTGTTGAAAAAGCATATTTAATTATTGTCATATGATTGTACGGCAGCTGATGTGTCTGTGTCGCAGTTCACACTAAACAAAACTCTTACTTTTTCCAGCAATGTGCAGCAGTCAAGACAAACTCTTCAGTAATGAGGAATCCACCACAGGAGTGCTGGCTGTGTTTCTGAAGAGAAACCATGTAAGGTCTGGAGTGAGGTTTTGCTTCAGTGCCACCCTCTATACCCACACGAGCTGAAAGAAATAGTTGTTAGTCAAATAACTCTGTTCATTAAAAATGAATATTCCTAACAAATGTAAAATCGTCATCTGTAATGTCAGTCTCACCAGTGAAGGTCAGGTGTGGCACCAGCAGGAGCAGAGAGATGATGATGATAGTCATGATGAAGATTATCAGTGAGCTCACATTGACAAAACACTGTATAAATATACAGAAAAGATGGGTGGAGACTTTCAGATTTAGTCTTTTTTTTATTATTCCACACTGAGTTACATTTTATTTAAGAGTAGAGGAGATCCATCTGATTGGCTCTTATTACAGTATGAGTCATTTCAAAAGTCACACCTTCTGACAGCAAATGACATTCTCTCTAAATCCAGAACACTTTATTTTCAAGTCATTGTACAGCCGTTATTTGAACTGTTCAGGCATAAAGTCTCTTAATACACATAAAATACTCTTAATAATAATCTCTGCACACACCATAGCCAAAAAAAAAAAAAAAAACAACTCACATGTATTAAGTTTAAACTCATACTGGAGCTTATGAAAAATGCAGTTTTCTGTTTTCAGAGCGTGTATGCCCAAGTCATTATGAATACAATATGAAAACAAAACTTATAAATAATGATAGAAGCCATCTTGAGATGCATAACGTTATTAATTTTCCATTTAGTTACTGATGACTGTGATGCAGCTTTCAGTTTTGAATTTGATTTATTATAATCTTACATTTGTATGTTTGTAGCACAAACTTTATCCGTTAATTAAATTGACCTGGATATAAAAACAATGTTTTAAAAAGTAGATTTCTTTACTGCAGGGCTGCATTTTAGTTTGAATGAAAAACACTGTTTTATTTTTTAATAATGCAACTTTTAATATATGGCAGCACATACAGGGCAGTAAGATATAGAGAATTGTATTTATTTATTTATTATTATAATCATCATGGTTTATTATTGGACATTCATTTTGGAATTGTTGGACTAATAACTAATCATTGCAGCGTTAGTTAGAATGCTGTTGCTGATGTTATTGGTTTGTCCTGTTTTAGTGTTGTTTTCAAATACAAAAAATCTGTTAACATAAAAGTCATAGTCTTATTCATTTTTAGTGGGTGCTCCTACATTTTTGAAAGTGAAGAACCTGTGCTGCTAAGTACATGTAATTGTGAGCCCTGCAATTAAACAGGCAGTCCCAGCCCATGTAATATGTCTGTAACAGACAGACTAGGCCCCTTTAAAAGAAAAGAAAACGTACGTGGCCATCACAGAAAAAGTTTGGGGACCCCTGATTTAGAACATATGAAGAAAGTCTTGAACAACTAGCATCCTGGTTTTAGCCTGTAGGGCAGCAGAGTTTCGTATAAGATCCAGCTACTGATGTAATATTCTTTTGGGTAAGACTGCTGAGATGTCTGTTGCAGTAATCTGACCTGCTGGCACTTTCTCTGGGCCTTGCTGAAGCATAAAGGATTTGCTCTGTGCTTGTTTTAGTCTTTAGTAATGGCTTTATTATGACTTGTTGAAATTGTGTTATGACATATCTAGAACCAATGGTAGGGAATAGGAAACATGCATTATCAAAGAAAATGCAGAAATAATCAGACACTGACTATATTGTTATATAAGAGAAGATAATGCCCCATGTCCAGGGGTGGTTCGAATGTCCCACCCTCACTGCCAAAGGTCCATAATTTGTCTTTTTTTATTGCTTTGTTTTTTGTAGTGCACTGCACTGTATACTTTGACATGTAATTTTTTTATTCAAAAGTTGACAACACGTATCTATAAAACTGTAATGTAAACCTAAATACTTGTAAATAA